>NC_069734.1:7720640-7930640 GCF_027358585.1 Pangasianodon hypophthalmus | reverse complement strand
CATTAAGCTAGTGGTGTGCCTCGGCCGCCTTTTCTTTCGAACCAATTTTCTTGTACGAATCTCTTTTAGCCTTTATAGGCCAGTCCAAATCACCTTTAAGCTTCCCTTCAAACAGTCAAAATTAAATGTTACGATCCAAAGGTCACATATTAATTCCTGTTTCTTAGTACATTTTTATTCATGACACCAGGGGTCTGCTGGATCACAGTCTCATTGTGATCAGATATGGACTTCTCATTAAAATAAAAAAAGGCCCTGAGTCTATCCTGAAGATGCTACATTTTGTTTCCTTCTAAAGAAAGATTTCTAATTTCTCTGAAACTCTGGAAGCAGCTGAGGGTTTAAGGCACAGACATGCAAGATGTTTTAAATGAACCACCTATTTATACCTGTTGACTCTCTTCGTAATGGTGTGACATTGGCTACAAACATGAGAACCTACTGTATACGGTCATGAATAAGCAGACAAACACTGGATTATAAGTCTTGAGAGTAACACTGGGACACTCCTTATTTCAAGAATGCACACTTCTTCCACTGAGAAGAACTGTCATGTATGATTTTTATAGGTACAATCCAAGCAAGAGACAACCAAGTGCCCCTTACCTTCTCTTCTCAGAATAAGGACAATAATAGTTGTGGAGGCTGATGGAACTATGGAACCAGGCATAGGGGGTTAATTAATACAAAGTATTTTAAAAAGAGAGCCCAACACCTCCCTGCCCGGGAAGCAGCGGGGCTCCGTGATAAGCGCCTCATCAAACACACAAGGAGAGGAGGAGTGGGGCTTCTCAGCTGCTCGGGGCTCAGATTAATAGCGCCTCAGGTCGACGGGCCTCCCGCTGCTGCGCCGTTACGAAGGCAGATCATTCACTGACACCGTGTCACGGAGGATAATTGGGACGCAATGCCGAGCCGAGCTCACCTGTCTGCACACAGGTGCTGGAGGGTGGAGAGAGAGAGAGAAAAAGAGAGATTCCAACACACACATTCCTTAGAGTGACGGTGAAAGCAGGTGGAGGGTGAGTTAAATGGGAGATCCTGATGCAGAAAGTGAAAGGGAGCTTTCTAGAAGCTCAGTGGATTTCATTCACACCTCAGCAACCTAGCTCAATACTAACGTTAGCCAGCTCTCAGAGTGCTCTGAGACTCAGATGATACCTGTTGGTGTTCAGCACCAGTGTATTGACTGTCCCAAATGGCAAACTAGCACACTAAATAGAATTTTAAAATAGTACACTGTTTATGGTAATAATTTTGTACAAATTTGGCATAATGTTTAGTGATCTGGTATGTGGTTTGAGGTTCCACAGACACTGAGACAATGTGATATTCGTTCTTTAGCTGCTAGGGGCTTAAAGTGTCAATTACTTGATTACCCAGATAGAATGGTTTCGGTGTGTCTGTAAAAAGTAAACGTTTTCTTTGAGTCATTCTAACACTAACAGACAGTGATGCCATTTAGGCACAAGCAGTTTTACATTTTACATTTTTGCTGGAAAATATCTGAGCTGTGGACAAAGACATCTGATTTTTGGTCAAATGAGTGATTTTGTGCATGTCCTGTAGCTAGCTATGTAGTTTATAAAACTGTACAATATCACAAATTTGGCACCTGTTATGAGCATCACTAAAATATAAAGTGTTTCTTTATACTAATATTTCCAAATAGTTCCTAATACTTAACGTTCTACTAGAATTTTTGGTAGTACAGGTGCATACATCATATTATTATTATTATTATTATTATTATTATTATTATTAAACACTGAAAATTGTTTCACTTTACATTTTGTGGATAGCTCAGATGTGTACATTTTAACATAGCTTTCCGCAGCCAGAATACTCATTGCAATGACATCATCTGCACTCTGAATTTGTGATTATTTACATAAACTATCATTCATTTTTTTTATTTCTTATATATTATTATAAAATCGTGCATAAAGCAGCCATCACTGAATGCATACGAATGACAAGACGTATTTTACACAAATATATATATGTCTGATCTGTGACATAAAAATGGCCATAAAGTGATGCACAAAACCCATTTTTGCAATACCACTCAAGGGCTAAGGGTACAGACAGAATCAGAGGTTATATATGGAAAAGTAAAAGATAGCTTGGCATTAATTGTCCAGGAGCTGGGATAGTTCCAGTTTGCCTCAAGCACAGCAAGAGCTGAGGGTCTCACTTGTTGTCAGGGTCGAGGTCAGGAGTGGGTCGATTCTAATGGTGTCGTGTGGCACGCTTGCGATCCCACACTCATTACACCGTTCACAATTACGGCTACCTATTTCCCCGAGAGGGCCGGGCCAACCATTATCACGGCGACTCAAATGAAGTGGATAATTGTGTCTCTCTGCGGCACATCAGGAAACGAGAGACGAAGAGAGAGAGAGTTAGTGTGCATGTAAGAGTGTGACACAGAGAGAGGGAGAGAAAGAGAGAAACAGAGAGAGAGAGAGAGAGAGAGTCAAAGTGAGACAGACAGAGAGAGGGACCAAGAAGCATGGGATAATGCATATCAAATCACAGTAACATACACAGAGGTACCAGGTGCAAGACAGACGATAGAGACAAAAGCACATGACCAGAATATGAGGTCACGTACATTAAGCCAAGTCAAACTTATGAGTTATAACACTAGAGCTGAGCAACAACATGTGAGGAAAAAACTTAACTTTAAGATTTCATTCCTCAAATACTAAAAAATCTGTGCCTTTATTTATGCTTTTCATTTACATTCTTTCCAAAGCTGAAACTATATATGCACATACATATGAGGTATATTTTGAGCTTCTAATGCATAAGAAGTTGGAAGAGTTCTGGAAAATGACACAAAATAGACAAGTGCATTGTCATGTCATATTTATGAGAAGTGGAGGCCACTGATTTAAAGCCTCGACTCTTTGCCTGCGATCCTACATGGACTTGTCAAACTACGTGCCATTACTATTCTTTGTCTTAGCGGACTTGTCATGTAAGGCTTGTACCCGAATGAAATATTAATTCTGCATAATAACTTTCAAAGGGGAATAAAGTATGGAATTAATTATTAATCATATGTATATTCAGAGCTTTTCTGATTTTCTTTTTTGGGAAGCACAAGATATTCCCAGACAGTTTCTATCCGATGAGAGAGGCCACAATTTATTCTCTCAGAAAGCTGTAGAAATGGTGAGAAACAATAAAGACGATGGTAAAAGTCTAACGTAAATGGACTAACATACAGGTGTCAGAAGTAGGACAGTGTGTAATACGGATTATACGCTTCATTTAGTGGTTAGTAAGTACATTTTAGTTTGGTGGAACAAAGAAACATTTGTTGGGGAGGGGGTGCAGGAGTCAAGGTCATGTCATTAGACATCATAAACTCCCATCAACGGGAGTGAGGAAATAAAGCGCGCTGATGAGAGGAAATGCGATCTGAGACAATAGATATCTCATTTACTGCATTCTGTCCCATTTCGGCACAATTTGCCGTGAGCCAGTTAATATGCAAGTTATCCGTTGGAGAGGGCGCGAGACAGACCATTTCAGTGTCAATTTACAGCAAAAAGAGAGGACGGGAGTACTCTTCGTTCTTCAGAGCTCTTTAGTCTAATTCAATTGTACCTTTCAATACCTTATGATATGCAGGAAGTGGTTGGCTCACTATATCACATTATGGGGGGATAAAATAGTAAAACGGATTTTTTAAAGGCTGTAAGTATGCACAGGGAGAAAAGCAGATAAAAAGTGAAGCTTACTTTTGCCGTGTCTGAGGGGTGAGAAGTGGATTTAAGTGCTTTAGGACTGCGCTTTGCTGTAAATGCGAGATATCCATCACCGAGCTAGTCCAAACAGTAATGGAAGAAGTTACTCCATATTGACCGTTCTTGACTCCACACTATCACACTATTCATAGCTTTAAAAGCATCTCTGGTCATTTGTTACATCATCTGGTTCATACACTATGTCAAATCATGGAACGGTTGAAAAGGTCAGCTTAAATGTGCTCAAACAACCGAAAGGTACTGTAAAAACTATTAAGCATAGGAACAAAAAAAACGACTCATCTGTTTTAGTGACAAAATATACAAATAAATTGCAAAACATTTAGTGAAGCACCACACACTGGCTCTGCATCGATAAAGGAGTAAAGAGTAATGCAGTTGCAAATACTGTCTAGTGTTACACGAATCATATTAAGCAATGAATCAAAAAAGAAGTGGAAATGGAAGATTTATTCCCTGACACTCTCAAATTCAGCATCTTGTATCTTTGTTGAGATCCACAGTATCCAAAACATTAGAAGAAAGCATTTAGACTTAAGGAGAGAAAGCAGCTTCTTAAATGGAAATTTCCACCCAACTTTAAATAATTCTTAGCTAAGCCGCTGGCAGGCATATGTCAGAGCATTAATATTTACAGCACATCATGCCGTAGTTGAAAGAATACAATTTGAAGATGCATGCTTGGATACATTTAAAATGCATGCATAAATAAAGACAGCAGTTATGAAATCGGGTGGCAAGCTCTGCAAAGTTGCATCCAGACACAAAACAGTAATATAAGGATATTAAAACAAAACTGTAATGCTTTTTTTGTAATTTTTGGCTTTTGCATAAAAAGGCTTATATTAATTAAAATGTCTCAGAGAGAGACATAATTTTTAGTCCAGCATTAAACATCAGTAGTGTTAAGATAAAAACCAACCACCAAAAAAAATGAAGTAATGAACCGTTTCAGATTATAAGTAAACATTTAAATACACTATTTGAATATATTGAGCTGTATCCAATTTAGACCATCCAATTTGAAGTCTTGAATAAAATAGCCCAGAAGTCGCCCTCTTGTGCCACGGGTCATTGGACATGACGAGTCTTTTGAGTAACTGAAAATAGCAACTGCCTCAGCAGCCCAATTATGATCCGAATCCTTTCCATTGTATTTGCTCTCTTCTTTTACCTTGTGAACAATAGGTCAGCTGTGATCGACCGGACCCTGGCGTTCAAAACAGACAGCTCAGCCTCTATTTGAGGATCAATAGCAGCAGCTAACGTCTGATCCGCTTCTGTCCATATTCAAATAAAACGTGCTGTGGCTGTAGCACGCATCATCTCCTCAAAGTCATGTATAATTAGGCACGGCCGTTTCACTAAGTTCAGAGTGGAGACAGAGAGGGAAATATATGAAACTAATTAACAGGGGCCTCGCTGTGGCTCTTCCTTACAATATTAAACGCTTGAAACGTGTACATCCAAACGAGACGGGTACATATATTGCAATAAAAAGGTACAGAGACGGGCCTGGCAAATACGAAAAAATTGAATAAGATAAAATGAAACAGTGACAATGAGCACATTTCCTTGCTCAGTACATCATGATGTAGCTCCGGGCACTACCTTTGTCTCCATCATGGCACCGAGTTAAACTGTGCATTGTAGCACGACACCCCTGATTTCATGCAATATGGTGGATTACGGAATTGAATTGAACGCTGAGCGTTTTTGTTCACTTTTCTAAATTAGGATTTTCTGTCTCCATAATGACGGCAGAGTCTCTTTTTCTTGCCAAATCAATGGCAGCTATTTATATGAGCAGTAATCCCACACCAGGCACTGAACTGGCAGCAAAGTGATGGTTTAAAGTAATGACTAAAAAACAAAAAAAAATGTAGCCTACTAAAGGAATGCAAATTGGTTTCTTCCAAGTCTATCTAAGCTAAGAACATGCTTCATTCTGGGAGGACTTTTCCAACACAGAGCTTAATACGTGTAACCAAGAGTAAAAAGTCATTTGTACCATTTGTGGACAAATCGTCAGGAGTGCCATGGTTTATGATGCAGGATTCAAATGTCCTCCCTGCTTCTCATCAGAACGAGTGAGGCTGACGAGCAGGCGATCAGCCAAGAGATCATTAAGCAAGGGCTGAAGTGGCACTGCCAGTGTGCGGGCGATGCCATGGCAACAAGGGTTCGCCCGGCTTGAGAGACAAGATAAAAAACAATGAAAGGCAGGGTGCAGGGCCGCTCAACGATCGCCGCTGATCGATGGCTCTCACTTGCTCTCTCTCGCTCTCTCTGTTCTTCTCTTTTTTAGAGATGGAGGGAGGAAAGAAAGGGCAGCACCGTTTAGGCTTTGTGGCAAGTAGTGCCTGGGGGGTCGTCTTCAAATACAGTGAACAAAGAGAGCAAAAGCAAACCGCTGGGGGAGAAAAGCACTATCAAAACAGTCAGTCAGGCCGCTGTGAAAGGGCGAGCTATTTACTTGCATCTAATTGTTGACCCCCTAAAAAGTTTAGTAAAAGAATCATTGTCACGCATCTCATGCAGAGTGGTGTACTAACTAGAAAGACCCTGCTGATATAATAAGCATCCACATGGGATCCGCCGGGAAAAGCCGATCCGGTAATAACTAAAAGCTGAAGGATGTCAGAGTATCCTTTACAATGTGAGCAGAAGAGGATGACACATACAGCGCAAAACAGACCACAAGTTCCAGCTGTATCTGTTTGTCTTTTCTTTTTTCCAATTCGGTTTCATGGACAGTTCTTTGAGCAAGCGATATGCTGAATACCCTGTCTCTCAAACACACACACACACATACACACACTAGTAAGTTTACCAACAACATGTGCTAATCAATGCAGTGAAAGCAATCTGTCAGGAAATCTTTAGCATTAAGACTCTCTCCCTGAATGGGGATCAGGCCCGTTCACAGAGGTGGGGTTCGGCTGGGTCTTAACAGTCTGTCTTTACGCATCCCCCGTGTCAATACGGATTATGAGCCCGGCTTTTATCTTTTCAACCACACAGACCACTTCTTCATTTAAATGGATTGAATAGATGAGTTTTGTGTGTCTTTTTTTTATTATTTAATAAATAAAAATATACTCCTATGAATACATTCAAATCCTACCCCAATTCAAATTCCACTGCCACACGCAAGCAAGGAGATCTAATCTTTCATTTTTTAATCCAAATTTACCGAAGGCAATATTTTTAACATTCTTCTTTAAGACCTGAAAAGGATAAACACTACCTATTGTTGATGGCACAGCACCTTTCTTTTCAACTTAAGAACAACAATTTGCTTCAGGATCGACTGCTTGGCAGCTGACAGCACCTGCATGCAAAGTAGCTGGGTTATATTTAGGGAGCATTTTTAGGGAAATGATTGTGATTTGCAACCCTGCGATGTGCAGCTCAATTACAAAGAAACTGTATTTACTGATATTACAATAGCTGCAAAAAATAGGCCTCTTTATATCAATGCCATCAAATATAAAAGAAGGCAGTAAAAAAAGAGGCTGTAAAAAAGAGGAGCAATGATGAACAAATAAAAAGCAAATGTTGACATTTCGCATTCAGCGCTTCTCTTTATAGGTCAGAGGCAAGCCTGGCTGACCCCTGTATTGTTTTAAATGCCATTTTGTAAAAGAGGATCGCAGGAATTAATTAATGCATGGGTAGCTGCCACCGTCAAGAGGCGTGCATTAAAATCAATGATTAATAAATTCAAAACACACAACAAACTCAGAGGGGAGATGAAACTAGTATTGTGCTTCACAGGAAGCAGCCCCAGTGCGGGTCCTCCCACCAGCGAGACGGCCACTCGGATGCCTAATGGAAAGCCGCCGGTGCCAGCTGTGTGCCTGTGAATAAAATCACTTTAATTAAAGGCATCACAATGGGAAGGGAATGAAGCAGAATGGAAAGGAAACGGCCTCCGTACTTGACACACACACACTGACAAGCCGATGGAACGTCTTCGATGATCCTATCTCAAATAATCCAAATCCTTGAAACGCCTTCTCCTTTTATGTCAATCAAAGCACTAAACATGCACATCAAGAACATCATGCTCATGTTGTCTTCATGTTTTCTGAAGAAAAGATAATGCTGTCTCATTCCATGTTGTTAGCACATCAAATTGAATAATCTCATGTGTGTCACATCTGATTTTTTTTTTTTTTATAATTTATTACACCAGGTTTTAAAATATAAGATGATCAAATTATTTTCTGGACAATTTTTTTACGATGAATGTTGAAACATTGCGTATTTCTCAGCTCAAAACTGTGAGCCAGCGGAGAGGCAATTGTTCTAGGCTTCCAAATATTGTGCTGTTTCGCTGGCAGACAAACCAGCAAAAGAAGCGTCCACCCACATACGAGGGAGGAAGGGGCCCTCATAATCTGATACACAACAAAGATGAGCCCTGATTACATTCACCCCCTTCTCCTGTTTTAAACAGCCTGGGAGCAGTGCCCAGAGCCAGCTGGGGGAAACACAGCTTCACTCATACGCTCACATAAACAGCATCAGTGTAGCTCACCTCATCACTCACAAGGGGGCAGCAATCCAACACGCACCATACATAACTACAATCAGACTAACGGGAATGTTGTCTTTAGTTTCTGCATAAAATGAGAAATGATTGGGTCACCGGGACATTCAGAAATAGAAATTTTTATCAGAAAAATAAAAACAATAAAATTTTTACAAATAAAAGGTCTAGCTCATTAATTTTCATCTTACCCCAACTGGAGTGTTGTGTCATTTTGCTTGAAAAATGATGGAAATAGTGTCTTTGTGTGATGTAGGTAATAACATTTTTACATGTCTTCTCCATCATAAACCTCTCACTTCTGGATGGCAATTAAATGAACAATATTATTATTAGTAGTAGTAGTAGTAGTAGTAGATTGTTTACAAATGTAATTATTTATCTGCAAATCTTTAACATTAGATTATTAAGACGTTGATAGTGATACAGCTGCTCATTCATTTATTTCTACAAAACTAAAATTTGCATGATATTGTTGTATATGTGAAAATAAAGTGGCTTTATACCTGTATCTGACATATTAGCCCCTTTAATCAGACTGTGAGATCATGCTTTTACAATTTAGCAATTTGGGAAATGTTTAATACAGAGATGCGTGCTAGGTGACTAAATACACCAAGCAGGAGCGGTCAAAAATAGTTTCCAACACAAGACGCAACATCTGCCTGCAAAATCACAGAGATGTCAGTCTGGACGGGAGTGCAATTACCAGACAACCTCAAAGTTAGTCAAAAAACAGAAGGTAATCTGGGCAGTAATTTTCTCAGGGAAGTAAGGAAACACAGACATGGGTGATTTGGACAGAAATAAAATGTTTTTATTTGCACCTGCAAATAAAAAAATTCCCCCAGTTTCCTATATAAATCTAATCCTGTCCAAATAAGTCACAAGCTTCCAAGCTTCATTTAAATGGCAGAGCCCTTAAAAAGGTTCATAGAGCTCCCTCCCTCTTGTAGAACTTTTCTCATATTGTAGACGGTTTCAGGTTAAAAAAAAAAAAAGTCAAGACCTTTAAATCTACAATTAAAAACCTCCACAATAGCTTCCTAACCATCCCTGGGACTAATTTAAAATTTTATAACAGAAGGCATGGTAGATGTAGATTCAGCATTGCCATGTTTTAATGAAACTGTTATTTTTAGAAGGATTCTGCCATTGCAGCACTGAGTGCTGGTTTGCCAATTGCAGTAATTCCTGCCCAGATAGCTAATGAGTGATGATCTAGTGCCGGCCCACGCTTAGCATTTTCATCTGACCCACATACTGCACTGAACTTATCCCAGTCAGCCACAACTCTAATGTGTCCATTTCTCAGGTATGATATGGACCACAATTTAAGCTAAATGGACCACATACATGCATTAGATAGTCAGTTATTTATTAGCTGCATTTGGGTCATTCACCATCCAGATTTTGTGAAGAATAAATATATCGCTTGCAGCCCTGTAGCCACAGTGTGTCCAGGAGACATTAATATACAGAGTTGTCATTCAACTCTTAAGCTTATGCACACATATACATAAATACATTTCTATTAACATTTCTATAAAATGTAAGTTAAGAAAACATTACCTTATTTTATACGAATTTCTCTTCTGTGGTCAGAAATTGGGGTTTCGTGACAGAATCCAATAGTACCTGACATGCTAAATTCGGACACTTACAACTTCCAGTTATACACCCCTTATATTACATGCACGTCACTCGTATCAGACGCATGCCTCTTATTCCTTTTTTGTTAATCGCATTTTATATCCTGCCACACAGGTAATGGTTGTGATGTAGACTACAGTTAAAATTTTCGAACAAATTTTTCATTATCATATATCTACATGTTGCTAAATAATAATACAAATAAAAAAGTGTTATGTCTAATCTACACAGCCTACCAGATTATACTATTAAACTACTTCAAATTATACAAAAATAGGCAGTACATTGCAGTTTACTCAACAAATTTCCTGTTTCAACTGTTTCAAACAATCTGATTCAACACACCACTTAATTACCAAGCTTAGTTTGTAAGTTAAAGCATGGAAATCAACAACCTGCACTGGATTCCGCTCTCTAGGACAGGAAATCATGACCCCTGCTGGAGCTATCTGTATCAAGTTTAAATTCTTGATGCTTTCCTACAGGGGGTTGAAGCCCATCCCAGTAAGCTGTTTTACTACTAACAGGTATTAAAGTGAATGAACTAAAAACATATCTAACTTAAACTATCTGTCCCTTTATACCTCACTGGCCAGGATAACGTGACTGAGGGCAACAAGCAGACTTATTTCTACACACTTGAACGTCCTAAGCAATACCCTACTACACCCATTAATTTAAAACACTTCATTCGTTTTATTTACATTAAATCAAAATTAAATTAAATTCCACATTAATAAACATTAATAAATAACTATGTATGTAATAATAATAATACAAAATTATTATTATTTGTTATAACACGGTTACCTCTTCCTGTAATGTAAGGTTTTTTTTTTGTTTGTTTGTTTTTTTAAGAACATACTTAAATAAACATCATGAAGCTCAAGGAGCTATCAAGTCAAGGACAAAGTTCTGGAAAAGTTTCAATAAAGGTTTGGTTGTCAAAAAAAATATCCCAAACTTTGAACATCCCAGAAAAGGCCTCCACCAAAAATCAGTGGCTGGCTAAGAATAACATTAGAAAGCGATGCAACCAAGAGGTCAAGGGTACTCAGAAGGACCTGGGATAATCCAGAGCTCAGATGAGAGAAGCTCTTTATAAGACATGTATAGCCCAGACACTCCACAAACTGGGCTTTACAGAAGAGTGGCAAAAAGAAAGTATTATTGAAAAAAGACACATGAAATGCCATTTTGATTTTGCCAGAAGGCGTGTTGCAGTCACTGGAAATAAGGTTTTGTGGTCAGATGAGATCACTCTGAGAAAAGCATCCCTACAGTGAAGCATGGTGGTGGTAGCATTGTGTTATTTGGATGATTTTCATCAGCAGGGAGCAGGAAACTGGTCAGTGTTAAGGGGAGTCAAATACAGGGCAATCCTAGAAGAAAGCAGTTCCAGTCTGAAGGCAACTTGAGACCCTTCCAACAGGACATCAACCCTAAGCTACACTACAGTGGTTCAAAACTATGAACTTGAAGGTGTTAGTCAAAGCCTGGACATCAGTCTGATGGAGAATCTGTGGTTAGATTTGTCTGTGGAAAATGTCGGCTTTTTATGTTTTTAATTAACCTTTGTGTCACAAGGAAAAATATTTTGCCCCTACAAATGTTAGACATAGTGAATCAAACAGTAAAAATCCAAATGAAGACCATTTCGATTCTAGAGTGATTAAGATATTTTAGACCACTGTAGAGACATCCTTAATTTATACAAGACATATTCCCCTGTAATATACCTGAATTCCCAGGAATCTCCTGCACTTGTTCCACCAAGATGCCTGAAGAGAAGAGAGATTTAAAAATAAACATTTATGTATATCTTTTCCATATAAATGCCTCTGTGTTTGGATGTTTTCTGTATGTTTTAGTTTTTCTGTCAGCATGAATTTGTTTAATGAAAATAATCTGCACCTGACTGCAGCTAGCTAGTTAGCTAACAAGAAAAACATCAGCTGCTGTTTACATTAAAAGACTTAACAACAGTGCCAATATTAACACCTGAATGTTGAATAAATGTAAACCTTCAGAAGAGCATTTCAGATATACAAAAATGACTAATATAAGTAAAGTTAAGTAAAGTTAAAAAAAAAATAATAATAAAAAATTTTTAAAAAAACTTGGTTCACTTTTCGACCCAATTATGAGATTTACGTGTAATAGTTGATGAAAGAACTGCTAATAGGCTTCTGTTAACTTAGCATGAGTCGTGTTTTTGTTTGTTTGTTTGTTTTTTATCCCAGAGACTAGCTAACTTTATAATTTATACTATGAAAAGTAATATTACTAGTTAACATTAATTTCTTACTAAAGTATTAAGCCCATTTCTTTCTTTTTCTTTACGCGCGCTTCATCACCATCTTCCAATTTTTCATTAGGGTACTTTTTCAGTTTGCGTTTCCTTTTCAGACCACAAGGAAGCGCACTGCACCCACCGGAAGTATAGAAAGTAGCTTCAGACACGTCAACAACACCGCCATCTTAGATGGGGCCTCTTTCCACGTTGAGCTCGCTGGATTTAGAGAACGAACTAATATTTTCTCCAAAATACCAGTACATTGTGCAGTATTTGGATGTATAAATTGCCTACACTTAAAAACAAGTGAAAGCTCTCAAAATATGTGCGTTCTCACTTGATAAGGAAGTTTAACTGAGAGTTGGAGCAATGTTATAACTGATGGCTAGGTGTATATAATTTTAGGGGATGGCTTAGTGCTGTTGAAAAAGTTATAGCTGATGAAACAAAAGCATACACAAAGTTGAATTTGAGACAATCAAAGATCTAGAACACTAATAGGCCAAAAGATGGCAACAACGAACTTTAACTAATACTAAAGTTATAATAGAGTCTCCTGTGTGTCCAGGGCCACTTTCCAATTTAGTAGTTGCCTGCATTCAGATGTTTTTGACTATGAAGCAAAACAATGCTAACAAGGTTAAAGGTTCATAGGTTAAAGAATTAAAGGTCAAACTCAGAGCTAAAAAAAAAAAAAAAATCATATCCATCACACTTGTGATAGACTCCGGAGCCACCGTGATCCTGACAAGGATGAAGATGAATAAATGAAAGACAGAATATTATTGTATTATTTGCATCCTTAAACTCATTTATGTATTTTCACAAAACAATAACTCTCCATAAAATACATTTATCATAAATAAAATCAATGAGACACATTAGTGGAAAGGGAACTCTTAGGACAAACACAGTCAGTAAAGGGCATTGGAATACAATTGGTCTTCACTTTCCAGCCGCACCCATGTTCTCTCTCTCTTCTATCAATTTCTGTCCCTTTGTAATACACTGTTAAAAGAATAGTAATGAGAACACTTTGAAAAAAAAAAAAAAAGTTTAAATCTAATGCTATCTGAGGCATCATTATTCAACATAATAGTTATTGTAATGTATGCACCATACGTTACACTAATCATTCTTCCCTGGGGATAAATCCTACAGTACTTCACTGACACTTTCACATCACTCAGAGGACTTTTGTACATAAGATTGTACTCACTTTATACATTATACTGTTAATACTCCAGTGTTGCACTGACACTTTTCATTTTTACTCAGAAGACTTACTTGCTGTACTCACTTTATATCCAATATTACATTTTATAATTTTGTCCTGAATATGTTTATTTTTATTATTCTGAATACTCTTGCTTGCACAAGATTGCTGGAGGATTGCTGAAGTAATCTGTGAATGTCCCTCTGGGATTAATATAGTGATCTCTCTATCTATCTATCTATCTATCTATCTATCTATCTATGCTTCCCTGTCTACTAATGTGAGATCAGATCACACTGTGAAGCCCATTTTCTCTACCAGAAACTCTTGTCCGATGTGAACTGTGCATAATGAAGGGTTACAAGTGCAACCGCTTTAGGAAGCTTTTCTCCTGACTGATCTGTGTTTCTAATGCTGTCCACATGATGGCTATTGCCCTCTCTGTAAAACTTCAGGTCCCTGTATTTTCTTTTCTAAATTTAACCTGTTACAAAAAAAACCCTTTAAATAATATATCATTAAAATAGCAATAAATGTATATTGATAAAATAGAAATGTTTTATGAATGATTTAAATTAGTAAAAATATACTTATTTGTATAAATTTGTAATTAATTAAATTTGTCTATAAAATAATTTTTCTGAGCATCATGAGCTACCCAGAAGAAAGTTAGTCTATAAATTACCTCTGTTACTGTTAGTAATCTTTTTAAAAAAAAATAAATATATAAAATAAAATACAGGGCCAACTATACCAAACAGCTGCAGTAACATAGGATTAGGGTGGCATGGTGATGCAGTGGATAGTGTTGCTGTCTCACAGCTCTAGGGTTCAGGGTTTGACTCTGAACAAGGGTTAATGTTCCTTTGCATGTTTTCACTGTGGGTTTCCTCTGGGTTCTCCAGTTTCCTTCCACCTCCCAAAAACATGCCACTAGAGAAACTGGGTGTGCTAAATTTCCCCTAGGTGTGTGTGTGCATGGTGTTCTGAGATGGACTGGTGTCCCATCCATAGTGCATTCATAGAGATAAAATAAGAAGTTATTAATTTAAATTAAAGTTCACTTAAAGAATCACATAAACTGGAAACTTAATTACAATTACAGAAAAGTGTATTGTCTTATTCCATGTATATGTAGAAACGGTTAGAGAAAAGATGAGTATTTTTGAGTGGCGACTTTTATTTTGGAAAGGAAAAAACTAAAGGAAACAGTCATTAGAGAAGCTTCTTCACCCGGTTGTTGGGAAAGTTCGCAGTGGATTTGTGCTTCCTAAAGTCCAGGTAAATATCCAGTGTTTATCTCATACAGTCATTCATATTAGACGGTTTCTTCATGATTACTGCACATGTGCTGATGATGTGTTGAATAGTGAAGCTGGTTAAAGGCGTCCTGCTCTGTTTTCATGCTAACAGCTCTACACATCCGTTTATACCTGTTTAGCGTCGTTGGATTGGTTAGCTTTAGCCTTAGCTTTAGCTTAGCTATCTATCAGGGTTTGACAGTTCCGGTAGACAAACTTGATTCCTTAGCAGATTCCTTACACTCCATCATATCCAGTTTATTAGTGAAGTGCCGAATCGCGTACTATCCTGACATCTTTAGTGCGGTTGTAGACATGGACGCAGCTCTCCTACTGCCTCTCGCATACTAGCGTACTACATAGTATGTCACCTCTGTCACCTCTACAGGTGGCGCGCGCTCCCATAACGTACTATTCAGTATGGAAGTATGCGTGGCTGGACACTGACGTTTTGAATAGCACGCGCTTGAGCTAGTTAGCATGCCAAGCACAAACAGCACAACAGCATATCAATATTATCCTGATAGATAGATTAGAAACATAAGATAGCTTGTGAGGTGTTTGAAACTATTTCTTTATTTATCCTATTCTGTTTCATTGAGTTAATAACTCCAAGCTTTCACTTGTGTTGACACTGAAATGGTCCGGTGACTAGCCGGACAGATGTGAAGCTAAAGGCGTTAGCTAAGGCTGGATGTAGCCAGCTGTGTGGAAGATGGTAGTTTACTGTAAAACACACACTTTAGTGTTATTTTAGAAGACTATAGTCTTTGGAAATATTTTTGTAAGTAGATGTCACTCCTATAAGAGTCTTTGTTTACTACACAAATATTCATCAACTATTCATGTAGCTGTTTATGTATGTATGTGTATATATATATATATATATATATATATATATATATATATATATATATATATATATTAGTCTTGAATGCTTCAATTTGCATTTTATTTTTTTTTTTTTTTGCTATGTGTTTTTTATGCTATATATATGAACTGTTTGGGGAAAAGCTAGAAACAGGGAAATTCACTTATATAGTCTTCTTGTATGCAAAGGTAAAATCATTATAATGATTAAAATATTTGATATAAAATTCAAACTAACACATGTCTGGGTGTACAAAATTTTCCAAAAATATCTTCTGGGTGTTTTTTTTTATTATTATTATTATTAAAAGATTAGTGATTATTTGGGTATCTGCCACACCTGATGCAGCCCATCAAGGGCCACAAGGCTTAAACATTTAAAGAAATCAATGGGAAAAGTTATCCCATAATAACTTCCTGTTTGTTTAATTCCTGCTAATTTCCTGACTGATTTCCATATTATGTAGCTAACTTTTTACGTGGTGCTTTTAGAAAGATGGCTTCTTTTACATATAGAGCTGATGTTCAGCCACTAACACCTTCCCTACCTAAATAAAATAGATATAAATTAAAATCTATGAACGAACTGCTGCGTACTTAATTAAAAAAAAAAAAAAAAAGTGGTGCTCAGGGTGCGTATGGGACATATCTGCATCATGTACTTATTTTCTGTTTAGGTCCACCGTGAACTTTCAGTAAACAAAACGACAAAAGTGGTTGGAAAATGGCAGAAAAGCACAGTGTTTTAAGAACAGGATGCAGGATGTTGTGAATAGAAGTCATTCAACTACACAAAGTGTTTTGGGAGTTGTGGGATGTGAAACCAGTTTATAATAAGAATTCTAGGATTTTAATAAAAATTTACTGATCACACTTTTTCCTTTCTCGATACGATCCCTAATACTGAACCAGCTCTCTCTATGATTCTGTTCAGTGCATTGTCACATCAGTTAACATAGCATACACATTCATGCCATTAAATACAATGGATTGGATCATAAAATATGTTAACCAGTATTACTGTAGACATGGGCGTAACTTTTTTGTTGGGGACAAGAATGTTGAATGGAAAAAAAGAACAACTTTAAGTTTCATCACCTGGAAACTAACTCAGTTCAACCTGAAAGTGTTTCTGAAATCTCAGTATCAAACATATCTCTCAGAAAAGACTATTTACCCAGCATTTTCCAACTCTACAGATTGACGAAAGGCTTTTAAATTTTATAATTTACAGGGTTAAAGAGAGTAGGCAAAAGAGCAGACATTTTGTTACAGACATCACTCTGAGAAACAGACTGTTAATATGATATGAACTGATATGATAAACAATATTTGGATCAGTCAGTTCATCTGCCATGAATTGTCTAAAGGTTTTTAATTCATTACTCATAGATTTATAAGCACAGCTATGGATACACACCTAGTTTCTATAATAGATACCTGATCAGTACATACATAAGCAGGAACCAAATAGGAACAAGTGGTCAGTAAATACTATTATTCAAGGGGAAACAACAAAATGTTCAGTAATTCATTAAGTCACATTCAGCAAAAAAAAAAGTATTTTTAGCTTTGAATCATATGTTTTCTGCAATATTGTGTATAATAAACCACCCTTCCTCTATATTCTCATGACTGAGGCTCCTGGGTAGAGAATAGGAAGAGCCCACTTCCTAAAACTTCCTGTTAGAATAACTTTTGCCTATATTTCCCTATGCTTGTACATTTTGTGCTGACTATGGGCCTCACTGGAATTATTTTGTAATTGTGTATATCGTTCATTGTAATACTTTGGACAGTAAACATACAGTACAGCTCTCTTTTCTTTGACAGGTGATGTTGGGACTACACATCGCAACAGTATAGTAGATCAGTAGATCCTGGTCTAATTAGCTTGATGGAATTGGTGGAAATTAATAATGTACCTATGAAATCTGAAGTCGGTTTAGTAAAATATTTTTAAAGGAAGAATAGTAGCTCCTCTTATGTAACTGGATGATGGCATTTTCAGGTCCTTACTGCAAAAAAAATAAATATTGCTGTCTGTTTTATCCAAATGACAATCCTCTGCTCATTCTGAATGATACAGTGGTTAAAAAGTTTGCCTCACACCTCATCAGTTGGGGGTTCAATTCTCGCCTCTACCCTGTGTGTGTGGCGTTTGCATGTTCTCCCCGTGCTTCAGGGGTTTCCTCTGGGTTCTCCGGGTTCCTCCCCAGTGCAAAGACATGCGTTGGTAGGCTGATTGTTGTCTCTAAATTGTCCATAGTGTGTGAATGGGTGTGTGAGTGTGTGTGCGATGGGTTGGCACCCGGTCCAGGTTGTCCCCGCCTTGTGCCCCGAGTCCCCCTGGGATAGACATCAGGTTACCCTGGGACTCTGTGTAGGATACATGGTACAGAAGATGGGTGGAACTTTTTTTTTTTTCCCCTCTCTTACAAGGCAAGTGTATTATGAACTTGCAATCACGCTGTGTCAAATGCTGTCCACAAATATGTTCCTTTTTTTTTTTTTTTTTTTGCAGATGTTGATTAAGTGCACTGTTGAGTGATTTTCTATTGATACTTTTGTTTGAATCATAGTCTTGAAATACAAAGGATTTTTTTTCTAAGCAGCAATCCAAGTTCAGATTTACCATCATATCTTAAGTCTTTTAAATGACTTAAAAAAAAAAGTCATTAAGTACATGTAATATGTACACTAAAGAGTGCAATGAAGGTTTTTTTTTTTTTTTTTTTTTTTTTTTAAGATAATCAAATGTGTTGCTGACATTTAGTTTTTTTGGGTGAAATGTTGCTTGCAGTGGTAATGGATGACATGTCTTTTGATCAAATGTAGTTTATTGGGCAAAGGTAACAAATCAGCGATAAGTTGTACAGAACATTGGACTTGGAGGGAGTCGGAGGTTATTTGAGGTTAGTTTCATTGTTTAGGTTGTTTTCGATTTTTTTTGCAAGAATTTATTTGTTGCTGGCTTAATGTGTGTGTGTTTCTTTTCTTTCTTTTTTTTCTTTTTTTTTTTATCCATATTGATTTTGTTCAGCTTTTGTGCATCTCAACCTATTTTGAAGTGATGATTTTGAGTCTCTAGTACAACTTTCAATACCTGGCATGGAAACATAGCCAAATTATTCATGTGTCTTATTTTTTAAGTTTCAAAGCATCTTATCACTGAGATCAATTTTGGTTTAAACTATAACATTATTTAGTGTCATCTACGTAGTTGAAGAACTTTGCAGCGTGGCTTCAGACAGTGACATAACCTGGACTTTAACCTGGTTGAGTAGGTGTGATTCAACACCCGATTACTGCCCATGGAGAGAGAGAGAGAGAGAGAGAGAGAGCGGAAAGAAAACTGTTAGAGTGTAACCATAAAGCCGTAGGATGTTTTTCCCCCCATCAGTCACAGTCACCTCACAGTTTCATATCAGTTCTCTTGTTAAAATCTTGTTTAGTGAAATGGTTAAACTGTGTTTATAGGCAGGTGTGTGTGTGTGTGTGTGTGTGTGTGTGTGAGGTAGTTTGCTGTCATATTCATTGAGGAAGAAGCAGGACCCACAGGGATTCTCAGCCATGTAAACGACCGATAGTAACCTCTTGTTCTCTCTTCTTCCTCCCTGCCTCTTGCTTTCATTCCCTCTCTCTGTTTTTTCTCTCGCAAGAGAAGATCTCCTGAAGCTCTGTTTAGTTGCCTGAACCCCCCCCCCCCCCCCAAAAAAAAAGAAAGAAGAGAAGAACAAAAGAAGACAACAAAAAAAAAATCCTCATTTACCTCCTTTGTTTTTATCTCCCTGTTCTCTTTTCACTTTTTCTATCTCTCTCTATCTCTCTTCTTTCTCAGCAGTGGAGTTTGTCCTGACAGTGTCCAAAGTGGTTAAGAAGATAAACATCATGACCTGCTAGCGACACACAGAACAACATGGACAGGCAATAACAAAGAGTTACACCAGGGGTATGTAACGCATGGATAGCTTTACGTCATTTCTATTTTTGCAGCTCTTTACATTAAGACCCTTAACTTTAATCCTAATCTCATGTCCAATGAAGAAAGAGATTTATTTATTAGGTGTATCAGCATGCTCATGGTATTCTAGAAGCCTCTCCAATGTGCTTTCACTATTTACAGTACCATCTGCTTTAAAGAAATAGTAATTTCCCACTCAGCAAAACCCAGTTGATCTAAACTGCTTTCTAGCTTTCATTTCCCCTTTACCCACAGAATTGTTGGTACTCTGAGATTGTGGGAAATCTGCTGTCTCATTGACATCTTTAAATATGTTGTGGAGTGATTTTGCTTACTCCAGTGTAGCTCTGCATATGTTCCCACAGTCCAAAAAAAGAATGACAGTGCAACATGGGTCCTTTCGTTGATTAAAAGTTACTCATGTTTATTGAACCTTATTGGTCATCATGGGTTTGCTTACTTATCACAACTTTCTTAGGCATTTTGTGATGTTTAGTGCACAGCTGTTGCTTTGCTTCTATGCTACAAAAAAAAAAAAAAAAATCTGAGCACAATTTTGTAAAACTTTGCAAATTGAACAATACTGGAGTATTATTGCTCAATGTGCAAAGTTCTATGATATATAAAATATGACCAATAAAAAATTAAACAACTATTAACCAATTATCTAACTTTAGCAAAGCCACAGTAATATCAGGCAACTATGTTAAACTGAAGAAGCCAAAATTAAAGATTTAAGATTAAAATATGAATAATATTGACTAATACCCTGATTTTATTAAACGTACACCTTCTGAGACTATTCAGTAGTCAGCAGTAAAGGCTGCTTTACACTGTGTGATAACAGGAGGCTTAAGCCGGTTTTAGACTGTCTGATTTCTTTTAAGATTATTACTTGTCACACTGTATGAGATGATTCTTATAAAACCTGAGCCGAATTGTATAACAGACTTTGATAATGTGTTCTACATGTCAGTTTATACAGTGAAGATTCTCTAATGATTAGTTTGATACGATGAATGAAAATTACTGTGTTCTGCTTATGTCATGAATGAGCACAATCCAGAAGATGGCTCGTGAAGAAAATGGGGTTTGCATAAACACAAACATTGTTCAGAGTGAGCTTGAGGTAATAAGGATGTTTCTTCTGTCCATTAGCTTGTTTAGTTTATATTCCATTATCACGGCAGTATTTCTAGCTGTCCTGTGAGTTTCTTCTTACTGGTAGTGGCTTTCAGGCGAGCGTCATAGCAGAGGTCACGCTGATCTCAACTCCTCACCAAATAATTCTTTTTTGTTTTGCGACAACAAACAGTCATAGTGTAAAAATGTGTAGGTTTATTGCATGGCACACTGTACGATATCAGTTTTGTTCCTATGTGCTACAAGTCAGATTATATGATTACAATTCTCTCACGATAGTCTTTCGATGCAATAAAGGGATGACCACCACTGCTGACATGTATCATAGTGCTCACATTTCAAGATTTTGGTCCAAAATCAGATCACCCACACATCCATCATATTAAACAATCTTATGCCACTAATTTGAACTCATGACCAAGTAATTTCGTTCAGTATTTGTTGTGTTTGTCTGTGATAAAATTATCATGATAAGTCGCAGAATGTAAGGCATCCTAAAGTTTGTTTCTGGGTTTCATGATGTTAAAATGCTGTGAAAGCCCTCTATGCTCCCATTTTTATGTTTTAGAAATTGCTTGAAAATTTACAGCAGGTCTAACTTGTCTAAACTTTTACTTTAAGTCTCATGTATAGGTCCAAGTTACACTTCCACAAGAAATCCTAAAGACAGACTGTTTAAAGCTCTACTCTTAGCGGTTTATTTGTGTGGTTTTCAGGAGGAGAGTTGGCCGTTATGACAAGCTCATGATGACCACCCTTTCTGCGACTGATATTGCTGATGTTGGTCATGGTAAGTTTCATCTTCCTGGAAGAGCTATTGGTTTTACGCATCTAGCCAAACAATGACAAAACAAGATTAAATGGGAGGGCTAAAAAAAAATTACCTACTTATCACTAATGTGCCGTTACTGTTAGGAAATCATTAGGGTTGAGCCTTATGGTATGGATTCTCATCATAGGCATGAACCTTCAGTATTATGCATACACAGAGGAGCACAGGTACGCAGCACCATTCATGCTTCTTGTTTTTAATTTATATTTTTCATCCTGCTGTATCACCTCCAAGTAACAACAGAAACTCTGAGCTTGCTGTTAGAAGGCTCTTTTGCTCAGACCAAGGAATACAAAACTTTCTGTCATCTGTCCAATTGTGAAATGTTAATGTTAATTGGACAATGTTACTTACTCTATTTACTCCTAATTTCTCTTGCAAAGGCATTTAGAAAAATGAATTAACCATGCTATTATAGTAGCCTGCAGTTATATTTCACATGTTCCTTCACATACATTACAGTTGATGTGTTATGGATGTGTCAGTGAAGCAGGCTTAAATAAAGCCCAAATTGACAGCAAATATGGGGGTGATTAGCACGACTTTCAGCGATAGACTGCACGAATATAAAGCCTGGGCTGGAGTTGTGTTCTTCAAATTTGTGAATCTTAAGAATTTGAGAATCTTTGAGAATGTTCAATGCTAGTAAGAATGCATAGTCTGTGTATGTGAGATAGAGTATACACAAATATACTGTGTTTTTGTTTGTATTCTATTATTAAACATGTAGGCATTTCCTCTCTGGCCTATATAGATGTGTGCCTTATTCATTCTTATGTCATTCTCAGGGGAAAATTGTGTGTGTAACATATATATATATATATATATATATATATATATATATATATATATATATATATATATATATATATATATATATATATAATATATACATACATACACACACACACACACACACATTTTCCGCTGATAATACATTTTTAGATCAAATCCATCGGAGTGTTGTCTGAACACATGCTTCAATAGAAGAGATTAGGCATGAAGAAAATCTAACCATTTGTACCAAGCATTAAGCATTGGACAATATCACAAATCACAAATGCTTACATTTAAATATGGACCTAGAAATGTGCAGAATATTGAATATTAAATATTCAAGGTATTGAACATTTCCTTTCTTTGTCTAAAATATTTCAAAATTCTAAAACCTTCTATTTGTTTCCAGCTGTATGTGGGGAAAAAATCCCAGATTTTCAGTGTGGTCTCAGACTTTTGGACCCCGCTGTGTGTGTGTGTGAGAAAGTGCATAAGTGCATAAATCTATCTTTTTTTCCTGCAGGGGCAAATTTGGGGTGTGTCACTGAGGAAGGCTCAGTGAGTGCAGCAGAAGTGAAACATGAATTACACACTTCTCCCAGTCAACCCGTTTCATTCACCAGTTCTCCCAAAGAGCTGAGCGACACGCTGCACATGGACCCTAGCGACGTTAAACTGGATCCCTCTGCAGACACACCTGCACCAGGTACGTCGGGGTGTGGGGTGTTGGTTGATTTTTGTTTCTTTATTTACCTGCAAGACGTGTAAAGGCTTCAGTACTCTTCATGTGGTCCATTGTCAAATTTATATGGTAATGGCATTCAGATCTTAATTTACAGGAAAATATGGGACATATATAGTGGAATGTAGGGTAATGTGGCTATGGATTAGGTGGATCTGTCAATCAAACTGAAGTGTGCTAAGCACATAAGGTCTACTTCATGTGGTATGTGGGGCCCAGGGGTGTATTTTTTGTTTTTCTGCAGGGCCCAGGCTGAGATAACGTGGTTACGACAGAACAGCAAATGAAGCATTTTTTATGTTGACATTCCTGTTTACTAGGGAGATAATAAGCGCACTTTTTTACTTCACAAACATACGACTACACTCTGCCAGATAGACAGAGTTTCACACCATTCAGAAACCCACAGCCTGCTATGCCAGATATTCCTCTCGGTTTTAGCGGTGTAAATGGTGGCCTCATGGCAAATTGAAATTACACACACAGACTATGTAAGGATCACACACAGACTAAGTATGGATACCCATCTAAAATGCAAGCTTCAGTGGAACATGATCTTAGGGTATCTGCTGTTGCTATGGAAAGATGTGCAGTTCTTTGCTGAAACCTTCTGGTTCGTTTTCAGAACTAAAATTGTAATTGCTATCCATTTTTAATAAAAGAAAAAAAAAAGGGAAGAAATAGAAGAATGGTTGAATAAAATATGTTTCAGATACAGTACAGCAGCTAAAGCCAAAGAAGTGCACTCTGAGTAACAAAATGCTCTCTGAGTAACAGTAGTACTTTTGTCATCTACAGTGACAAAAAAAAGTTTCAGAAAAACATCTCATTAGTTCCCAGTAGCTGTTTTGCATTTTTTGCTTATTTTATCTCAACGTCACTCGCTATAATTTTAGCTGATGTGTAGTCAGCACAGGGCCCCTCCAAGGGCGGGTGGACCTGGGCGATCAGCTCTGTCACTTTGATTATGTGACTGCCCTTGCTATGCATACATTTACATTTATGGCATTTGGCAGACGCCCTTATCCAGAGTGATTTACTCATTTATACAACTGAGCAGTTGAGGGTTAAGGGCCCTGCTCAAGGGCCCAGCAGTGGCAGCTTGGTGGTGCAGGGATTTGAATTCATGACCTTCCGATCAGTAGGCCAACGTCCTAACCACTGAGCTACCACTGTATATGTCTTATATTAAATGTATTGCTTTCTTCTCAGTTTCTGTTTCCTTATCCTCTTTTGGATCAGTTGTGAAATCCAAGTTTAAAATTAACTGGCAGAACACGCATGTGAAAAGTTTAGTCAAGCATGGTGTGGTTAGACCACAACCAGGATGTATTCAAATAACTGCACTGCTGAATAAAGAAACAATGACAGAAAACTTCCGCACAAGCCACTGGCTCCAGCAAAGCACTGCTTCTATATGTACACCTGTGTTAATGAGAATCTGCTTTTTGTCTGTGTGTGTGTGTGTGTGTGTGTGTGTGTGTGTGTGTGTGTGTGTGTGTGTGCGCGTGTGCGTGTGTGCGTGTGTACACAGAGGGCCAGCCAGTGAAGAGGAAGAAAGGTCCAGCTCCCAAGATGTTGGGGAATGAGGTGTGTAGTGTGTGTGGAGACAAGGCCTCCGGTTTCCACTACAATGTATTGAGCTGTGAGGGCTGCAAGGGCTTCTTCAGGCGAAGCGTGATCAAAGGAGCACAGTATGTCTGCAAGAACTCGGGCCGCTGTGAGATGGACATGTACATGCGCCGAAAATGTCAGCAGTGTCGGCTGCGCAAGTGTCGGGAGGCGGGCATGCTTGAGCAGTGTGAGTGGCTTCTCTTCTTTTCCTGAATGAAACTGAAATCGTTCACTAAGGAGTTAGCAAAGAGCTGCAGCATGTTTTTTTTTAATTTTTTTTTTTTAGTTTGAGCAGAAAATTGAAGGTTGGACCACCTTTACTGTGTGAGAAAAACGAAATTAGGGAAAGCCAGAAGACAATTAAAATATTAAATCTGAAAGTATAGATCCATTGCCTGGATCTTGAGATCCATTTCTTTCTAAGATATCTTGGAAATTATGATTATAATACTGCTAGAATCACTTTTAAACATTACAAACTTCACCTTTAACCCAAAGACTAGCTTAAACACTTGCTCCGTTACACACACTGACTCAGAAAAATACACTAACGTTTAGATATCCTTTTCTGTGTTTTTTTTTTTTTAACCAGGTGTGCTTTCAGAGGAGCAGATTCGGTTGAAGAAAATGAAGAAGCAGCATGAGGAAGAGGCAGCTCGTAGCTCGGGCGTGGCTGCACCGAGCCCAGCGGCTGACATTCCCCCTTTGGCTCCAGAACAGCAGGAAATGATTGAGAAGTTAGTCGCCATGCAGAAACAGTGCAATAAACGCTCCTTCATCGACCGGCGCAAAGTCACTGTACGTGACCCCAGTCTTTCATGCTGTATCCTCATATTCGACCTATTATACCTAGCAGATCTGTTTTACAATGTAGGACCATTAAAATATACACACTAAAGGAATTGTTTAGCCAAATAAAACTTCTTTAGTTTTGCACTGAAGCTAATAGGCTAATCTAGTATGGAAGTAAGGAAAGTCTGTGGGTGATCTAGATTTCCATTTTTGATTTATTTCACATTGCTTCCTCTGGCTGTGATTTGTGTAAAGATCTGCTTGTTGGTTAGAAATCCCCTTTATTGCAGCAATGTGTATTCACTGCACTACAGATATGACTGATTCCTTTTTCTCTTGTAAATGTGCAGACCTTGGAATTTTTACACATTACATTTTAGCACTTTGGTGGCTCTATTCCTGCTTGCTTCATTCAAATGTTACTACTTAATTCTTATCGTGGGGAGTTGAATTGTTTTTGACCTCCTTCCCTTTCACCCACAGCCATGGCCACAGAGTCAGGACCCGATGAACCGGGAGGTGCGGCAGCAGCGCTTTGCTCACTTCACCGAGCTGGCAATCATGTCGGTGCAGGAGATAGTGGACTTTGCTAAACAGCTGCCTGGTTTCCTGGAGCTCACCCGTGAGGACCAGATTGCCCTGCTCAAGACCTCCACCATTGAGGTCAGTCTGCCTCCAGGTCACTCTGAATGGTTTTGTAATCCTATTTCTGTGTTCCATGTTATGCAAACATGCACAGATGGACTAATGTACTGTTGCTGGGTCTGCTTCTGCTGTGCCAGTTTGTAAATACTGTATGGCTTTTAACTGAGCACCTTCTGCCTCCTAGTGGTAATGAAGGGCCACCACACTGTTTTCAGTCTCTTCTACAGTTTTATGCATACAGTTTTGTGCTGTAGATCATGCTGCTAGAGACGTCTCGCCGCTACAATCCAGCGATCGAGAGCATCACTTTCCTCACGCCAGACTTCAGCTACAACAAGGATGACTTTGCCAAAGCAGGTGTGGATGCACATAAATATTTTATGTCAGTTGGCTTGATCCTTCTTTTAGGTGCTAGGGCCCTGACACCTGACACACCAAGCTGGCTGTAAACTGTTAGATGCTGTTGAACTTTAGCTCTGATGAAATCAACTGAATGACATTTAAGACAGAACAGAGGATCTTGTTTTTCCAATTTCTGCTAATTGGTTCTACATTTCTCAGCAGCTATAAGATGCACGGTGGTATAAAAATGGTAACTAGGCTAGTTTGTTTGGCAGCATCCCAATATGCATACTACAGCACTAAATGATATGTCAAAATAAAATCCCCATTATATATACTGTAGATGCTCATACATAGTAAAGATTGTAAGTGGTGTACTTTTTTTTTTTTTTGCCATACTATGTAGTATAGTAGTATGGATTTGAGACATAGACCGTTTTATGTATTATTGGGTAATAAATAATACATTAAAATAAAATCCCTACTATATATAGATACTGATATTGGTAAGTGGTGTACTAATCTGCCATAGTACATAATATAGTTGTATAGATTTGAGACCTAGGCATTTTTATGTAATACTGGGTTCTAAATAAGTCAAAATCCCTACTATATAGGTACTGATACTACTGGGAGGTATACTAATTTGCCATACTATATAGTACATAAACATTTCTCTTGTATTATGTTGAGTAATAAGAGGTTCTATGATACTTTAATTGCAAATACATACTAATGGCACCTCCTCGTAAGGCATGTTTCCATCACAGAATGCATAGTTGTAGACACTGTAGACATCTGTAGTCTATGGCTGATTGGATGCAATGGATGGAAAAACGCTGCTCAGTACTCCTTGGTTAGCACTATTTCTGTACCATCAGCATGGTGTGTCAGCATATTGTAGTCAAATCACGTTCTCATTGTCCAAGTCATCCACATAAGCCCAAACTGCATTAAAAACTGAAAATGTTATTGCTTTTCATTCTGTTAGAGCAGTTTACAACCTGCCCATGTCCTAAAATGACCTCTCCTCCACCTGGCTTCTCTGCAGGACTGCAGATTGAGTTCATTAACCCCATCTTCGAGTTCTCTAAGGGCATGAATGACTTGCACCTGGATGAGGCAGAGTATGCACTGCTTATCGCTATAAACATCTTTTCAGCAGGTCAGTCTATTGCACACATGCAGGACATTTATACAAAAGAGTGGAGAACAGTGGTACCATGGATTTGATGTTTTTTTTAAATGTGTTTTTAACTGATTATAATAGCATGCCTGTGGGTGTCATACACTGACACCACACTTCATTAAACTAAGCTGACACAGTGGGAGCGAAGATGAATAATCAAATTTAACTGAGGATGCCAGCTGGAAAGTGACAAACAATTCTTCTTTACTGTAATGCAGCACTGTAGTATGTGTTGTATTTTCATTCAGTGGTGGTTTATGGATGGTGGTGACTTTGAATAATCCCAAAGCCGTCTTTAGTGCTCGCTTGAGGTTGTTTGACTTCTTAGTGACATACTGCAGGATATATTTATGAGCCTGGCTGACCTTCCTCTAAGGCACTTCTGCACTCTCTAAAGGAAATACTGTATGACATTATAATGTCAGTCATCCCCATCCCTGTTTTTTCTCTGTGTCTGTCTTTAGACCGACCTAACGTGCAGGATCATGATTTGGTGGAGAAGCTCCAACAGCCATATGTAGATGCTCTGCATTCATACATCAGGATCAAGAGACCAAATGTAAGTCACAATAGAATAGAAAAGTTCCAAGCAAAGAAAAATTTTGCAATAAAATTGCATGCAAATCAGTACATGCAAAATCAAGTGGTTATTCTTCCTTTACATCTGTCCCCCTCAATCTTTGAGCTGTATTTACCACGGGTGGGTAAGCTACTTTAACAGTTTGGTTCACTAAACTACAAGTACAGCTTGGATACATTTTTTATGTAATTAGCTACACAAACAACATGGCAAAAGAAGCTTAACCAATTAAAGCTGCATCCATGACTGATATCACCACTTCAGCCAAAAGAAGCTGTCTCACTGTTTGACAATTGTCCTTTCAGCATGACTTAGAATCAACCACGAAAGATAAAACTGCCATTGCACCTCCTCCAGTTTCATAAAATTTGACAGGGAGAAGACGTGGCCACACCTGTCTGCCTCCAACACTAGAACTGAACTGAGTTGAAAACAGTGACAAGGCACTAGCTAACTTAGAACTGGAAAACCTGGCCTGGCAATGGCACCAATTTGTTTACACTGGTGTTATTTTTTCCAGTGGGCATCACCTACACCTGTAGGGGCAACTTAGAGTAGCCAATCCACCCACTGGCATGGTTTTGGGATGTCTGAGGAAACCGGAGAACCCGGAAGAATACACAAGGGAACAGTACACTCAAGCACAGGATTGAACCCTGTCACACCCTGCTACCAATCAACCAAAAAATAGTTTAAATTAAAGCAATTTATACACTATATGGCCAAAGGTATTTGGACACCCATATGTGGACCTAATTCCCACAGCCATGTTCCCAAATCTAGTCAAAACCTCTCCCCGAAGAATGGAGGCTGTTATAACAGCAAAGGGGGGACCAACTCTATAAATGTCCATTATAGAATGTGATGTTCAGCACGCATATGTGGGTGTGATGCTACTGTGTCCACAAACTTTTGGCAATATAGTGTACCATCTATATATACTATGAATGTTACTGATAGTACAGTATTGATAGTTACTGTGTACGTACTAAACTGATTTAATTTCTGTGTGTATGAAGTGCCATGTGAATGACCATGCCATGTGTCCAATTCACATTGCAGGATCACCTGATGTTCCCGCGTATGCTGATGAAGCTGGTCAGCCTGCGCACACTGAGTAGTGTTCACTCTGAGCAGGTCTTCGCTCTACGACTGCAGGACAAGAAACTTCCGCCTCTTCTGTCTGAAATCTGGGATGTCCACGAATGAAAGTTAACTACAAATGGCCAGCCCTAAGGACATAGTCATGCAGAGTTTTATGGCTGAACGGTGCAGGATCATACTGTCCTTCAGTCCCACTAACTGCCCTGGCTTTGAGGAGCTTGTTTTATCTTCCTCTGGACTTATGATTGTATTCTCCTGTGCAGGATACAGCGGTTTGTGGTTGGCCTTCTCCAGAGTCAGCACTCTGTCGACTGTCTAGACCATCCAGAAATGTTGAGGGACTGTTTATAGACATTTTGGATCCAGATTCTTGCTTACTGGAATGAATGACTGTACATTTAAGGCAATTGATTATATTTCTTTTTACAATACCTATTCCACTGGGAATACTTGCAGCCCATTTGAGCTCAAATCCAGAGGGATGCCTTCGAGAAGGAGATGAATGCAGTAAATTAGTTAGCTAGCAGAAAGTTTGGCTCTATACTGTATGGGCATTATTTCTCCCTGCGCTTTGGGGCCAAAAACTTGTCATTTCACACATTGTCATGGAGCAGTGCTCCTACAAATGACCTGTTTGAGGATAATTTGAGAAATAATTGATTAGCCTCTCTCATACGTCACCATTTTTGCTTTGATATGAGCTCATTTTTATGCCTTTTCAGGGACAGTGCAGGAGTAAAGTGGGATATCTGCTGATTTATTCCAGAGCATCAGTCACATAGTCTGAAAGCTATATATAAGGAATTTATAGTTTGTGTAATGTGAAAGAGGCATAATGGAATTTTTCATATAGCTAATATGTCAGGATTCTGAATTGAGTGAGTGGTGGGGAATGACACAAAGCTTCTCAATTGGCTTAATGAAGTCCTACGTTTTGCTATTCCTTTATTAATTTCCAGAAGGAGTGGGCATGGCTATGTTAAGGCTATATACAATCTCGTGTTCACTGTCTAGAAGCAATGGGATGGTGATGGTGAACAGAATGCAATCTTTGATTCATCTAAAAATAAAAAAATCCAGCACATTACTTACAGGGATTGGCAGGTGTCAGTTGACCTGCCAACATAAACCAGTATGCTGCTTACAAAAACTACTGTAAAGTTGGGTTGAGAAATTTCATGTGTATAATCTATAACATTGAACATAGATATGGGTTTATAACTTTGTTTTATGTCAACCATTGTCATTTAGTAACTGCTAGTAACAGTTTATTACACAGTAAACCCTTAATGTCTTGTCCTTGTGGCCTTCTTGGCTGTAGTTCCATGGCCTAACGGTGCAAAAAGCAAAAGAACAGTACGATGTAATTAACGGGTCTTCTGAACTAGGGGTTAAATATACATTGGTTTTATCAATGCTACTTCTTTTTTCTGAAGCCATGCATTCTCATCTGTTGAACACTGCCACATCAGTTAAAACTGCTGCAGGGTGGTTTTGTGTCACCTACTTTATCTCGTTCTGACTGGATTTTTCTCTTAATCAGCTTATTTGTAGTAACCTCATTGTTTTGCTTTGCAGCTCGGTAGAGAATATCCTACTCTGTATCCAATTAGTCAGATGAAGTGGATTTCCACCAACAATATGTACCTGTAATATTGAGGAAAGTAGCTTTTGTGCGATTGTAGCTCTAATAAGCATTGGAGTTATGGAGAGCCTCTTATAGTGAAGAATTTGAGCTTTGACTAAATCCAATTCTATGCTCTGAAAAACATTTCCAAGTTATTATCTAAGATTGTTATTTGTCCCCATTCACACATGGTCATCTTGTCCATCTTGTTGATTGTATCCATCTCTGGTCAGACAGATTAGACAGTTGATAATATGCAAATTATTATTAATATGCACATTGGCTCATTTGAACATCAACTTTCAGTGCACCTCATTAAGATGTCATAGGAGCGAACGTATTTAAATCTGATTACTCAGATCACTTATAACATATTATATAAATGCATCCTGGATGCATTTACACGTTTTGCATTTTCATGCGGATAATCTCCATCCGGATATAATCCTATTACTCAAGATGAATAAAATGTTCCAGTGTAAATGGGAACTTTGATTCATGTAATTTACCCCCAGCTATTATTTATGCTTTGGCCTTAGTGACGAAGTAACTTTCCCAGTTTAGCAACCCAGTACTGTTTTATTCTGATCCCTTATTAGGAGTAAAACTAAATTGGCATTTGTATTCATTCTTGCTGGTTCTTACTGTAATTATTGAAAATTTGGGGATAAGTAGTAAATTTCTTTTAAAGGTATGATTTCCCCCTTGGACTCACATGCCTCTCTTCTTAGCATGCACTATAATAAATACATTTAATTGTAAATTTATTTAATAAAATTATTTCTTCCTAAGCACTGTCTGAAAAGATTAGAAGGGTAACAATGCAACTAAATCATAGATATTTTTACAAACAGTTTATAAGTATAGTGCAACTATAACTGGCCATGTTTGACATCTGAAAATAGCGTTCTTTGAAATCAGATTTGGATAAAATTGTGTGTACTCTAATGTGATCAAATCTTTGGAATTGTTTATTGAATTTCTATGACATGTTGATCTGTCATAACACAACTATGGTGTTGAGTTTCTTAGCCTTAGAGAAAGCACGATCAGTGTGAAATATTTACACCCCATTCATTTATTTTTCACTATTCATCTGTGTGTGTGTGTGTGTGTGTGTGTAACACTTGCCTTTTCTCAATCTATTTTAAAGTGTGTTGTCTTTTAACACAGGCATTTTAATTCAGATCTAATGTTAATGATAATTTATTTTATATGCCCTTGTGGGTGAACCATTTCCTCTTAATTCATCTGACCTCCTGTGGTGTGGTATCAAACAATTGTGGCATATAAATGCAAACTTATGTTTTAACGCCTTAAGCCTTTGGATAAACTGCTTTATACACATAATTTAAAAGCTGACAAATTTTATTGTTCTACCAGAGTGTGTGTGTGTGTGTATGTATGTGTGTGTGTGTGTGTGTGTGTGTATATATATATATATATATATATATATATATATATATATATATATATATATATATATAATATAATGTATGTGTGTGTACACATATATACATACATACATACATACATACATATATGTTTGTTTGTTTGTTGAAAATGTAGATGACTAAACACCTCAACTATTCTTTATACTGAAATACATTGACCTGAAACATGGAACTGCTTATTGTCTTTGTCTTTTTATTCTTCTGCAGTTTTTAATAGAATACGTTTACCTTGTAAATAAATTCATTGAAAATCACAACATTGCCTTTTTCCATTTTTGGGTTAAAATGTATGTTATAGGCTTTATATATATATATATATATATATATAGTGTATATAATATATATATATATATATATATATATATATATATATATATATATATATATAGTATATATAATATACACACGCATGAAGAAGAAGTATTAACACCAATTACTGCCTGTCATTGTCTGAAGTAAAAAGCAAACCTACTTAGACGTAATGCAAATACTGGACATACCAGTGGAACAGCTGTGGGTGTAACAAAATTGTACACCCTTCTTGTTTTTCCATTGTACAGTCTTACAAAGCCGAGTTATGTCAGCCAAGATGCCGGAAGACCTTCAAGTTGGCCATTATGATGCGTAATATTTGTCACGGCTCCAAGTGTAGCGAGCTAAACGTGAAAGCGCCCGTGTTTGTACACCTCTTGGATGAATGGTACAGTCCACTCGGTTAGCTCCTAATGCGGAACTAGTCATTATGGCTGCATCTCAAATGGTTCCTCATTGACTAAATAGGTGCACTGTGTAGGGCGTATAAGGCATATTTAATAGAATAGATAGTGCACTTCTGTGAGGAGAGTACGGAGCGATGTGGCATGCGGCCTAGTGTACAGTGAAAATGAGTGTTATGATGATGATGAGGAGGAGGAGGACGTAGGTTTCACGTAGCCAGGCATTTCAACGCTGCATCATTCACTGACCAAGAGACGGCGTCTTTTATATACTAATATATATGTGCTGCACACTCTTCGTGCACCATATGACAATGTCCGGAGGATATACACCGATTTTTCTGAGGTGAAAATTTTGCAGAAGAACCAACATCGACGTTATTTAAGCAGCCAGGCGCGCGCTCGTGAACTGCTGGAGGTCAGTAGTAGTGACTATGTGCTTTATTTCCATACATATAGTATTAATTATTTCATAATCTGATAATATGACAGCTGGCACCGCGGACACGGTATTTTTTTAAACAACCATAAATGGGTAGATAACCCTTTTGTAAAGAACCACACACATCTGCGGCGTTACTCGTATGGATGGATGTTGACTGATGCTAATAACGCTGCTGCCGTTTGATCCGAGCTCCTGCTAGCGTTAATTAGCTAGCTAGCTAGGTGCTGCTGATTGAACTGAATGGACTCGAAAGACTTACTTAGCAGACGCACACGTACGAGCAGCAGTTTTCTCACGGTGGGGTTGCAGCTAACGCGAAGGAAGAGTACACAATATGGAATAAATATGAGGAGAAACTAGAGGAATAAGTGAATACAGTTAGACAGTCAGGAAAGATGTAAGACTAGCCGTTAGCTGGCAGCTTCTCGCTTAGCACGTCGTCACTTGATAAACTGTCACACATCCAAAGCTATAACCAAAACCGCTTTCTGCCTAGTATATACACAATTATATCCAAATAATACTCCACATATGAAATGTGCAGGTTTGAATGTAGTCACAGTCTTTTATTTCATCAATGACACCACTGTAATTTATGGAAAAACCGCCTGAATGTCATCAGTAGATTTGAGAATAGCTTCTCCTTGCTGGAGGGCAAATGTGTTTCAGCAGGCAAACACACATACTGAACCATTTCACCATATTCATGTTAAAGGTGCAGCAGTCAATACTTTTCCTTTTTTACTAAAACAAATAATGTGAGAAATTATGTAGAAATGTAAAAATAGTTTAAGTATACTTAATAGTTTAAGCCATTATTTCAGGACAAGTGTACTAAATAGCTGAAAAAAAAAGAACAGTTTGGAAACCTGCCTTCCGGCCCGGAATGTATGTTTGTATATGGATTGGCCTCTTGTCAGTCATTTTAAAGACACGCCCTCAATGCCCTTTCACATCATCATTAATCATTATGAAGAGAAGCTGCATGTTTTTAGAGTTGTAACTTGGCTTTCAAGCTTAAAAGTGACGTCATGACCGTCCTTGCTAATAGTAACTCTAGTTAGCATGCTAGCTCTAGTTAAACCACAGTAATTTTGGGGGGGGGGGAGCTTTGTGTAGATGGGTGGAAATGGGGGCGGGATCAATGAGTAAAAAAAAAATCATTCAAATCTTATTCAACTCCATGCATTTAAGGGTTAGAGAGAACACCCCCCCCCAACCCCCATGCACAAATCTTACCTAATACACCTTTAAGCGATCTAAACCCATAAATAGCCTAAAATGAGTATGTACTCTAAAACAGTCTGGTCTTCTTGTATGGATGTACAGATCTGACTCTGAGCATTGGTGTAGGGAGAGATACTGTTCCGAAACACTGAAAGGTTGGTTAATTTTTAATTAATTTTAATGCACTCTTTCTAATACTTTATCGTTTCTATAGTAACAGCTCATTCACTGGGACTTGTATGGTGGACAGTCTGTAAGGCGATGTTTATTTAACATTTATGGAAGGAGTCTCCAGTGTCAGCGCTTTGTAACAATCAGTAAGTTTTCTGACATGGGGAAAGTTTTTTGTGGAGGATTTTGTCGTTTTTCCATTAACTTGACATGCTGTGAGTTGTTTTTTTTTTGGTTTATTAACTTTAAAAGAGAGAGGCTGGTAAGGGAATCTGTAAGCTGTAAGAGAACAGGAACTAACTTATCTTCCACAATATAAATGTAGCTATAAATACATAAAACAACACAACATGTAATTCATTAATAAATTAAACATGAATTGTTGGCAAATCACTGTGGGATAAGAGGAATAAAACACTTCAGGTCATGCTGTTATAAGAAAAATATAGCAGGTAAGAGCAACTTCGTTTTATTTTGGGCAGCATCACACTACCCTGTCGTTGATTATTTTCCTACAGCTATACATGTAATGTTTTATTTGTTATTTGAACCATGCTGTTGTCTCATTGGCCAACATGCAGACTTCTCATATCAGAAACGGATCAGAAATGTAAAAAGTGAGATTGGTGTATCCCTAGGACTATCTAAACTATTTTGAATGTTCATATCAGTAAAATTAGATAATTTACCATGTGGCATGTCAATTATTAGTCTGCATTCTGGCTGGGATTCTTTTAAAGTGTAGACTTTTTCAATCATTAGCTCTTAATAATCCAGATAATTATTAATTTAATAATTGAGTTTTATTTGCATATATACGTTGTGAATTTCCCATCATCTGTAAAAGCCATAAGTGTGGTCTGCTATACCTCATCCTGTGGTATGGACCGATTACCAGCTTCTTTCTTCTCCTGCCTCTTCTTCATTTTCCTGAAATAGGACACTTGATGAGATAAGGTTTCCATGACACATAATCAGATCACATGCAGAATAGCCTACATAGCACTGTTTTACTGATCTCTGTGAGTAAAAGCAAGAGGTTTAGGACTGTGCTTGTGATTGCAGTAATACGTCTCGCAATAAAATAATCCATTCAAATCCAGTGCAAATGTGATGCCGCGTGACCCGGTGACTGACATTAGGCTGTACAGTACTCGGGTGTTAAATTTGAAGTGCTACTAGTTCTAGAGATGATTCTTTCCTTTTTAAATCATAAAGAGCTCTCAGAGCTTTCACATAAGAGGAATTATATTTGCATTTTATGTCTGTATAGTAATGAACTACCACTGAGTCACAAGGTGGCTGGTGTGCTCTGGTTGGGTTCACCTTACGTAATGCTTTTTAACCGTTTATAGTTGTAATAAATGTACAAATGTAAATAACCGTACATAATTTTGTGGAACGTCTATGAGAAAAGTTATTTCCTATCATCATTTATGGTATAACAGCTATAATAGTCACCTCTCTTTTTTTTTTCAATCTATTGAAGACAAAAAAAAAAAACAAAAAAAAAAAACAGACTGATATGTTTCCAAGGAACTGGAAAGCTCTGACTCAGGAGACTTCCATAAATGTTAAATAAACTTCTCCTTACTGAAAACATCATTATATTTTGACAATTATGCATTTATTTATTTTTTTACAGAACAAAACAATACACAAAATCTGTTTATTGCTGCCTTTGATTATTGCCTTGATTACGTGTAATGTCTGCCATACATGTCCCTGTGACTGAGTTTTTGCTATAGAGACGATAAGGTATTAGAACAAGTGCATTATTATTAACCTGTGATTTGCTTTGTAGCCAGCACTACTGTCACAGCTGTGCTGTAAAGAAAATGACACCATCAACACCTTCTGACCAATCATATTCGAGAAGTCAGCTGCACAGTGGTATAAGAAATCTTTAATATATATATATGCGTCCTATTAAGAGTCCAGCTGTGATTTGCATAGCATTAAGTTAAGTGCAGCAGTGGTGAAGTTGGTGAGAAAACTTCATAATTAGTTCAACTAGTAGTTTTGTGGGCTTTCTTTTCTTCAGGGGTCTGCAGGGAGGCCATTAGATGGAGTGAGCAGGGAAATTAGGGGTTGAATCCGCCTTGAGAGCAGTAATTGTGGCCATCCGAGTACCATTATTTGGAACACTGCATGGGATCATTTTCTCTAACTGAGCCAGAGAGTAGCTTCCATCTGTTAGAGTTTTACGTTATTATATGCAGCGAAGACGGATCTTTGGGTATATGGGCAGCTGTCACTTAAGTGCTGCAAACGCATTTGAAAGCTATTTCAAGCTCAGATGATAAGCAAAGGGGTGCGAGGGTGCGTATATTTATACTGATTCTTTAAAAGAAGAGAGAGAGAGAGAGAGAAATGCTAAGTGACTCCAGTGTAATGTTTCCGATCGATTTGTTACAAGCTGTTTGTTTTATCTAAAAGCATGCTTCTTACATGATTAACGATTCATGAGCTGGTCACCTGAATGCATTATGTTTATTCAGTGGTACCGTTATAAGGAGAGATCTTCTTTAAATAGTATGGGTGAAATTCGAGTGGCCTGTACATCATCCCACTCTAACACACAACCAATGATTATTTTGATAATCAGTTCATTTTTTTTTCAGCTTAATTATAAATGGTAAGTTCTGACAAGATTCCAGAATTCAAGTGTGCTGTGGTATAATGACATTTATCAGGCAATCTGGCATGGCCTGAGAATATTATTCAGTGTTTGTCAGACATTTTTTTTTTTCAAATTAGACACCCAAACTAATGCACTGTGTCCTGTACATTTTTTTATTGGTTCCACACACATTTTTGCAACTATACATTATTAGCATGACCAGTGGATCAATGGTCTCAATCACTGTGAGAGGATGCCAAGTTCAAAATAAAAGCCCAGTATCCACTGGCTTTTCAATTAGTGTCTCACTAACTGAAGCATTTGGTTGCTAAATTCAGTTTGCATGATGCAAACCATTTTCAGTGTGACCTTTGTGACCAAAAAGCACCTTTGTTATGCACTGAAAGCAGGAAGGAGACATGAGGACATGATGTGCATCATATATTAAAAAAATCTATATTGTGTATGTGAAGAAAATTAAATGACAGTGATGTTTATCAACTATATATAAGCTAACTGATTCATATTCTTCGCATGACTGTGCATGCCACAGTGTTCATCTTAACATAGGTCAGCTAATCGATAATGGCAACTATTTTTATTATCAAATTTTGAATATTTTTTATATCCAAGCCATTTTCTGTTCTGAATATGTGACTCCTCACCTACTTCCTACAGAGTGATGGAGGGTTTTTTATGTTTATGTAAATAGTGAATCATCTTGCTCTACCTTGGTTGTTTCTTGCATGTACATGCTGTCTGGGTTTTATTACTGCTCTCTGCAGTGGGACTTCATATCTCGGCCAGGATTTTTTTGTCACCGGTACCTATGCTGTGCGCCGTGGTTCTTTCACTTCTCCACATTTGCATAAGAGTGCAGACAGCAGGAGAGTGTGTACACTGCAGATTCATATGCTGCTGAAAGAGGAAAACCTTTGCAATGAACAAGTCTATGAGGATGAATGGATATGAGCAGATCTGGGTTTCTTCCAGTGTCTCTCAGCTTAATCATGGTTGTCATTGCTCAATTGTCTTGGCTTTGATCTTTTGTGTTGCTGTATATCTCTATGAGAAGCGCTGCTTTACATAGACAGAGCAATCATTTTAAATGCTTTTATGTGTAATGCATGGTTTCTGATTATTGACGCATAGCTCTGATCTTACTCCTTAACCTCAGAAACACAGAGTATATCAAGAGTATCAGAGTATACAAGAATATCAGTAGAATTTCTGTAAAAAGCAAGAAGCTATTCTTCAGAGTAGAGATTGGGTGCATTCTACTAAATTGCTTAATTAGTCCTATTTTTTATTTGAGGCTTGTATTGTGATGCATCATGAGTTTTGGGATTTGTTTCACTGTTTGGATTTATTCATGAATCAGTAATTTGTAATTGGTTTATAATCTGTTGTTATTAACTTCATTTCCACTAAGGAGCACTGAGATGTTGGTCAGTGAAAATTTTCTGAAAAAAGAAAAGTCCAAAAAGAGCACTTTAGTTCAAAAGGAGTGAAACTGCTGGCTGATGTTTAACTGTATGTTATTTGGGATGAATAGAAATACAGCATATGGAAAAAAAATTCACGTCATGATATTAAATGTTTTCATAATGCACAATTAGTGAGATATTTAACCACTAAAACAACAATATCAAAACAAGCAACCTTTAATAATGCTCAGTTTTAATGAGAATTATAAACAGCCACAGCAGTCTCATGTCCCCGGGGTAGTCAACTGATCTTCATCCTTAATCATCCAGTTTACGTCATCACACGATCCGTTTCCCCTGCGTCATGATCAGATCTGTGTCTTCACCGTCATGATCTGATCAGCATTTATGCCACTTTATATGAAATTAATGAGTGGTGTGCTTCATTGTGCTGTAGAAGAAAAAAGAAATCGAAATGGTCAAAATGGTAAGTTAATAATTAAAGTAAAATAATAATGCTCTTGTTTTCAGGTTTGGTGTTTGTTGCACTCTTTTTAAAAAATTTAGTTTAATTTACTGTTTGGATGGAAAACGTGGCAGATGGCTGTTCTTGTTTAGGTTTTTACGGGATGGTACTCTTCAGCTTTGTGAGTGCACATCAGAGAGAACAGTGCACAGAGGTTTTCACTGAGCATATGTGCTGCTAGTGGGTGGGACAGTTGATGGCAACCATGCATTTACTTGCCACATGAATTACCCTATGCAATGAATCATTAAAAGCCTTCAGGGAAACATGTCCACTGTGGTGTTAATTAAAGGCGGGAGGCTGAGGCTATTATGTTGGATCTGTGATCCTGCAAAAGCTGAATCCTTGACCCAGTGCACACCTTAGACTGGATGTAAAGATAATTTCCCTAGCTTTATAGTTAGTCAGATATTCAAGGAATTTGGTCATCTCAAACAGTTTTTATTTTCTTCCTGAAAAAGAAACTCCTTCCATAGTCTGTGATCACTTTTTGCTCGATTGCCGGGTGTTTCAGGGCAGGATTTCTCTATGAGTGGTCTTCATTTTTATTCAAAAGAGCCTACCGTACTGTATGTACAGAATAAAGGACAACTAGACATGCTGATGTGTTGTTTATTTTCATATAACATCATGTCCTTAAGTGTTTTATTCCTCTTATACCATAGCATTTGCAAGCACTAATCAGTTTTTTTTTTAAAATTTATTAAAGAATGACATGTCGTAGTTTTTATCCTTATCTCTGTTACTGTTACAAAGCACTGACACTGGTGACTCCTTCCAAAAATGAAGTAAACTTTCACTGTAACAATAACCCACATTTATTTAATCTGGTGATGTGGAGCGTCCACCTACATGTGTAAGGTGGCACTATAGAAATGATGATATATTAGAACGAGCACATGCATTTTAACCTGTGATTTACCTCACAGCCAGAACTACAGTCACAGAAAATTTATCAGCACCTTCTGACTAATCAGACTTGAGAAATCAGCAGTGCTGTGGTATAAGAATAAATAAAGCGAGTACAGAGATTGTTTAGATCACAGTATGTTTAGATCACAGCTGAACACTAGTTTCTAAAACTGCGGGGTTTCAGAAGCACAGCCTTTCTCACCCTGCTGGCCGTATTTCAGAGATCTGAAAAGTTCAACGTTCTGTCAGCAGTCACCCTTTTTAAGTGGCTAATATTGGTGGCCCCTGCATGCACTTAAGAACATTTTCACTCCACACTGCTCCGTGCCACTCCTTTAGCAACAAGCTGGAAACCTGCCATGTTGACCTTTGAGCCCAGCGCCTTCAATTCCACAACACCTCAGAATGCCTAAAGAGGACGGGAGGGCCAGGAGCGTGAAAGCATTAGCCATGTTTCAACTGTATACGTAAAGCCTAGAGGAGCTGTTTGCTCTTGACATTTTTGAAGTTTGAGAGTTGTGTGTATGCAGCAGGTGTTCCTGACATGGAGCAGAGCACATTAGTCTTAAAAGCTTCAGAGGTCTCAATCCCAAGAGGGTCATTCTGAGACTAATCACCGGATCCTGATGCCATCTGTCACAGATCTTTGAGATCAGAGACCCAGCAGTGAAACAGATAATGTAGTGGGGGATTTGGCTCTATTTCAGCATTTTTTTTTTTTTTTAACTAATAACCCAATTAAAGTATGTTGCATACTTATTGAAAAATGACCTTAGCTGAAACAAATTTACTGTTAATGAAATGTCTGATTGACATGCATAATCTCAGATTAAAGCCTACAAGAATTACCCATGATTCAGAATAAACTGGTTGTATTGGTTCCTTAGTGTTGGATGTCCTTCTTACTCCACGTTTTAATTAATTTGGCTGTTAAACATTCCTGTCGCTGTGTTTGTGTGAGGCAGAAAAGCTGTTTGTTTTTCTGGGTGGAGGAGCAGATGTCAGTCCGGTTAGTTAGCTCTAAGGTTTTCTGAACAATAGATGGTTATCTCCTGTCCTTTAAGGTCACAGTCTGTTTTTTGCAATGCACAGAAGTTTTCATGATTATGCAATGCCAATTAGGCTTAGTGTGATATTTTTGCAATTTAACATCAGACTATGCTATTATGAATTATAACCCAAAATATGCCAAACTTTTGTGAAAGCCACACGCTTTCCTTCAGCTTACGTGTCTCGACTCGTGCGGGCTCCCTTATGTTCTGTCCCGGGAAATGGAGAATGATTTGAGTTCCTTAATCTGAAATATAAAATCAATACAAAGTGTTCTACTTAGCTAACAGTAGACAAGTATATATTTAACATTGGATAACTACCAGTATTTTTATTATGGAGGTCACCGAAAAAGAAAAAGACCCCCCAAAAAAATCCCTTCTGGATAATTACATGGTGTATGTAAATATTTTACAGTGGAAATTTGTGAGCAGGGAAAAATCAACCACACACAGTACACTCCTTTTTCAAAGCCTCAGCAATAGCATTGTCTTTTCTACTTGTGATTTCAGCAGTGACTTGACATTGATACACTGACTCATAAAAGTCTCCATGACTGGTTTTCTGTCCTTTAACAGCACAGAAAGCACACACAAATGTAAGGCTCTGGACCTTTTAAAAAAAGCACTGTTTTGGATATAGATGTATAAGAAGCTTCTTGATTTTTTTTAAATGGTCTGCTCTCTGCAGGAGGCACAAGCGAATGTGTAAGGATAGATTAAACAAATGTTTTTTTATTTTAGATTTTTAGAACCTGAATTACATATAATGTACTTTTCAGTATTTTCCCCATCTAAGTAACCCACGTGAGGATTAGGATTATGCTACCTGATTATAGATTAGCTCTTTTAGTCCTCACATGGCTTAATAATAAGATAATGTCCACAGGAAAAGCCTACAGTTTTGTTTTGTTTTTTCTTATTGGCTGCAAATGAACAATGAACGCCTTGCCTGATGTTGCCTGTCACACAAATATTTGTCAAAAATGTTTTTTTGTTGTTGTTGTGTTTTTTTTTTTGTTTTGTTTTTTTTTTTGTTTGTTTGTTTGTTTCGAGTCAAATCAGGGTGAAAAACCTACTGACTGAGGTTGTAAGTGCAAATCCTAGTAAAAACAAATTGCTACTGTGGCTCACGTAAGCAGGGCCCGTAAAATGTTCAAATATAAAATTGGTGAATGTGAATGGCAACATTTTAACTGCGTTAGACACTGTGTTGAATCTACTGAAACTATTTTTAGAACTCATTATATGCTTCTTTCACTCCTGTGGCGCAGCAGTACACTGATAATAAATTATTTGATAGCCATAGTCCTGAAAAATGATTAATTTTCCATCTTGCGATTCCCAGGTGGTGTTTGTTTTTTCCCTTATGTAACACCTGCAACATTTCGCCCCATGAATTGTCTGCTCACAAATACATTCACAGCTGCACCAGTGGGGAAAAAAAAAAAAACAGGTCAGGTTTGAATCTCATTACCTTGGAGTTGATTGTAGTGGGTGAGATCTAGGTACACAAGGATGCACTTGGGAGCAAATCAGGTGACGTCACGAGTCTCTGGAGTCTATGGACTTGTTCCACACTCCACAATTGAGCAAGCTGTTGAATCAAACAAGAGACACACATATACACACCACAGTGTATTGTCAGTGATCATTCTTAGTGCTCTCTCACAATAAGGCTCAGGAGATCATTCACTTTGTTGGGTTAAACAAATAAATTTACAAATTTAGCACATTATGTGTGAGCCACGTAGCCAGTACGTTACTGTCTCTTTTGCATTATTTCTTAAAGTAAATATGCTTATAATTTCAACATTGTGACAAGACTGGTGAGAAGGTGAGAATTAAGTTGAGTGCCAAGTGTCCCAACCAGTTTTTAACAGTTTGTTTGCTTCGGTACTTTAAAACTCAGCCTCAGTGGAGCTTTTTTGACATGCTTGAAGTTATTTGCATGACTAACTAAATATGAAGAGTGGCATGCGAGCCTTAAAGTAATCGAAAACGTAGTCTGTGTTTTTTCACCCTTTTTTTTTTTTTTTTTTTTTTTTTTTTTTTTTTATTAAATACATCCTGATGTTTTGGCTTTTTAGATTTTCGCAGCCGACTTTCTGAAGTTTCATTGTGGCACTGACACAATTTAAGAATAATATGGAGGCCCTGGTGTTAGAGCATTAAAAAGCTAGAGGTTGGATTGGTTTTATTGATGTATTACAAATCATCCCTGAGGCCAGTGTGCTTCATATGCCTCTATTTCTCCTCCTTCTCCTCTTCCGCTGTGATATTTTTGGCATGGTAGGTGGAATTGGAAAGTAGGAATCGCCTTCACAGCAGAAGAGTTTGCCTATTAATCACTAAGTAAATGCCTGCGGCAGTGTGTGACAGTCAGAGAGCAGAATTAATGCGTTCTGCTGGACATAGGAAGACTCGCTGACTGCACTATACGCTGACTATGCATGTCTTCCAGTGGATGTTGGATTCAGATTTTCTGGGATGATGCAAGAGTACTTGCTTAAGTGTAAATGTTTTGGACATGAGCCCTGTCCCACCAGAGGACCAAATCCTTTAAACAGAACATGCATTCAATTAAATATGTTGAACCAGAATGTGTACCACAACCAGAATACTCATGTCCACATCTAAGATTGATTTTTTTTTTTTTTTTTTTTTTTGCATTGTATATCTCGAGAAGGCATTCCGTTTCTGCAGACTCAGACATGCCCGTGGTTCCTCACACTAGGAAGAGTAACAGGTGCAACTATTTCGAAATAACAAATTACTTTCATACACCCAATTTTCCATTAGAAATGAACCCCCAGACCACTCTGTGCAAACCGACTGGAAAATGGCAGTGGTAGCTCAGTAAATAAGACATTGGGCTACGGATCTTAAGGTCACGAGTTTGAGCCCTGGTACTGCCAAGCTGCCAATGTAGTTTTGTGGCACTGAGTAAGGCCCTTAACCTTCAGTTACTCAATTATATCCTCTCTCAAATGCATAAGCCAAATGCAAATGTGACTAGTGCTAGTCTGAAAAACAAGCTGCTTTGCAGAACTGAATAGCACTTCTGTTTCAGGGTGTTGCTGAAATATCATTGCATTTGACTCACCACTGCAAAATCTCTTGGGTTACCCACGTCTTTCACAGTCTGTACTGTTGTATGTGCCAGGTGTTGAAACATACTTGCTGTAAGAGCTTAATATCTCCAATCACGAGGCTCTTAAACCTTAGGAAATTAATGTGTCCAGTAAGCTAAGAACAGCCTGGATATTCTCAAAATTCTGTCAGTGTTATGCATCTTGCATCAAGACATTTCAGTTTCCTAGAGGTTTATTGCCAGAATTTAAGGATTTGTATTTAATGTCTAATTTATGTAAATTAAGCAGAGTGTCATGTTTCACTTGAAATAACATGCTACTTAAATATGTCACAGATTGAATGATTTGGTTCCAGTTTTGACCAGTTATTTAGTTTATATTTATTAAGTAAGTATTCACTCATTATATCATGTCTAACAGATCTGTCTCAGTTGCCTGGGCAGGCTAGCACAACCTCTGAATTCCTAGCAATGTTTTTCTCATGTATTACATAAAGCGGATTGTGTGGAGTGAAGATTTCATTGCATTCTCCCTGCTGCTTTGTTACTGCAGACAGTCAGATGTTTCCTGATGCCCTGAGCTTTCTTAACTCAATATAGCTTTGCATAATGCCGAGTCTTGCCATGGACCTTAGAAATAAGGAAAGAATTGAAGCCATGAAACACAAGAACTGTGTCCTCAGCATACCAGATGGATTGTTCAGACTTCTGTGTATGCATGGAGGAGCCTGATAAACACTGACCCAGTTTATCATGGGATAAGCAGGGAAATGTGTTCACCCGCTTGGTATTATTATGGTTTGGTTCTATTTATTAGGAACATGTACACTATATGGCCAAAAGTATGTGGACACCTGACCATCATACATATATTTAGACCTTCCCCAAACTGTTGCCACAAAGGTAGAGACACACAATTGCCTAGAATGTTATTCTATGCTGTAGCATTAAGATTTCCCTTCACTGGAACTAAGGAGTCCAAACCTGTTCCAGCATGACAATGCCCCTGTGCACAAAGCAAGGTCCATAGTGGTCGGTGCATAAGAAAATGAGTGGTGTGCACCGAGCCCTGACCTCAACCTAACTGAACACCTTTGGGATGAACTTGCACCCCATACCCGACCTCGATAATCAGTACCCGACCTCGATAATGCTCTCGGTGCTGCTCTTGGGCACCAGTCCCCACAGCCACATTACAAAATCTAGTGCAAAGCCTTTCCAAAAGAATGGCAGCTTCTATTGCAGCAAAACGGGGAACAAATCCATATTAATATTTTCTGTAAAGCTGCTTTGTGACAATGTCCATTGTTAATGTCCATTTTTTGCACTATGCTAATAAAATTGAATTGAAATTGAATTGAATTAATGCCCATGGTTTTGGAATGGGATGTTCAAGGACAGATAAGAGTGTGATGGTCAGGTGTCCACAAACTTATGGCCATATAGTGTATGTCTCCTTCAAAAATTCAATATCAAATCTTGATCAGTACAGTGTGTATCTTGAAAGTTTTCAGTGGTTCTGTATAATGAGATTTAGAGCTGTGTTCAAATATAGTATGATCCGTTATAAGTGTGGTTGTGAATAACAAAATATTAGCCCAACATATCAGCCGATGTATCCATCAAACAACCACTAAACATCTCTAAACAATGGTATAACAAGAATAAAAAAAAGACTTTGGTGTGAACAGGTGGCTGTGTGTTTACACTTACAGTTACGACTTGTCTTTTGAGTCAGCGCTCCGCTTTACCGTAGGCCACAGCTAGGCGTACAGTGTGGATCATGAACGTAAGTTTTTTTGTCATTCTCATTGTCTTTGTCCATGATAAAAAGCTGTGGGTTGGAATAGGTAATCGGAAAGTAAACAGGTCTCAATTGAAAGTAGACATGATAAAATGCTGAGGCTATACTGGTAGATGGTGTATTAATGGTTTCTTTATTCTTACTGAAAAGCAAGTATTGTCTGATAGTGTGAGCTTATTTGGTTTGGATTGTATGCAGGCATATGCTCATGGATCCCATGGTGAATAGGACAATATTGCTTTTCAACTGTCTGTGTACAGTATGTGTTTACATTTGCTGCTGAAGTCCAGTCAAAATAAAAATGCATTAGGAAGACCTGGAGATGTTATTGCATATGATCAGCACAAGTGTTCGGTCTAGCATTGCCAAGATAACAAACGTCTGACCTGCGATACTGATATTGTAGCAAATTAAGATAATTTTCTCAGTTTATTTGATTATTTTGGTGCTTTGATTCATAGTCACTTTGATATATACTAGGTTTTGTAACATATTCATTAATTCTTCTGTAAGCACTTTATCCTGGTCAGCGTTCTCGGTGGATCCGGACACTGAGAGTGAGCGGGAATACACCCTGGATAGGACGCTAGTCCATTCACGTCCGCATTCACTCACTTGTTCGCACTCAGGGACAATTTAGAGTATCCAGTTCTCCTAATGGCATGTTTTTGGGAGGTTGGAGGAACCAGAGAACCCAGAGAAACCTACAGGAGAACATGCACATCTCTGTGTAAATACTACAGCTAGTTTTTGCTCTAGTGCTCAAGTTACAGCCCATGCACCATGAAATATTACTGACTACACTAAATATTAAATATTTAAATATTACACTACACAACATGGTTACAAGCAATGTTTTGTTCAACCAAGAATAGAAGAGGAATTTGTTTTGTAGATCAACTTCTTAATAAAGTACTTTAGGTTTTTATTTTATGCATTTTATAATAAGCATCTTGATACCACTCACGCACTCCTGTGATACCTAGAGGTGTGATATTCAGTGTTTTCGATGTGGCACACCCTTTGTGTTTTTCTGAGCTGCATCTTTTACTGCATATTTATAGGCTGGAAAAGTAAATTCATGAGACGGGGGCAAGTTAATATACCGTTATTAGTGGTTTTATTTTCAGTTACACTATAAGCCTGCTGCTGCAGTAATCAGGAAATAATTAATCACCACCTTTTATTTCTGTGTTCTATGCTTCCAGGTAAACTTTATTTCCTGCATGGCTCCTGCCTTTCTAGAACTACCTGCTTCTAACTGCATCCGGATTGGACAGCTTCTGTGCAGAGAGCTTATCAGAGCCACGGTTGCCATGACTTAGACATACTGCAGTTTCAGAGATGGAGAAAAAGAAAATGTGTCAGCGCCTCCTGGACTACCTGGTGGTAGTTGGAGCCAGGTAAGAATATGTGTGTGTGTGTGTGTGTGCGTGTGTGCGTGTGTGTGTGTGCACGAACTCATGTGTGTGCTATACGTTCCTTGTTTCGATTTGCTAGATGCAATGGTTCTTAGTGAGTGGTAGCTTCTGTGTGTAGACTGGGTGTGTTGGTAGTCAGTAAGCATGCATCAGTGGGAGTGTATGTAAGATGTTTGCCTGAGGTGTGTGCCAGGTTGGTATGTTTAGTACTCGAAATAAAAGGGCCCTCTGCTGCTTAGAATTCTTACAGTTGATATATTTGTATTCTGTACAATAAGCTATGTTCTGCATATTTTGCATAGATAGTCTGGGCAAGTCCACTGGGTTAAACAATAACAGACATACTGAGACACTTTCTTCGTGCATCTATTGCTTGAATCATGATGAAAAGGGGGGCTTTGTCACAGGAAGACTAGATTCTGGTAATGCTGATTAAAACTTTGATCAAAGCTTTAAACAGACAGTCCCTAAAGGCAGCTAAATATAAACCAAGTCTAAGATTAATGTCCTGTCAAGAAACTGGCCCTTAGGATCTTAATAAAACTTATTGCAGCGCTCTATAAATGGTGTGTCTATCACTCTTCTCTTTCTCTATCCTCCCCCCAGGCAGCCCAGTAGTGAAAGTGTGGCCCAGACGCCCCAGCTGCTGAGGCGCTACCCGCTAGAGGACCACTCTGACTTCCCTCTTCCCCCAGATGTGGTGTTTTTCTGCCAACCAGAAGGCTGCTTGAGTGTGCGACAGCGCCGCGTCAGCCTGCGCGATGACTCGTCCTTCGTCTTTACACTCACTGATAAGGACTCGGGCGTCACACGCTATGGCATCTGCCTCAACTTTTACCGCTCCTTCCAGCGAGGCCACCATCGCTCACGTTCAGAATGCAAAGGTCAGCGGTCCCTTCTGAAATTAATATTTCAATAATGCCCTAGTAAAAAATGTTTAGGTGCTATAGGATTTGTCTTGTATTAGGTTGCTGTCGCTACATACAGTGGTTGCCCCAGTGCTCCTAACACACAGCAGTCGTCTCCAATGCTCCTAACACACAGCAGTCGTCTCCAATGCTCCTAACACACAGCAGTCGTCTCCAGTGCTCCTAACACACAGCAGTCGTCTCCAGTGCTCCTAACACACGGCGGTCATCCGCAAAGCTTCTAAAACACAGCAGTCATCCACAATTCTACCACACAGCCAATGCTCGTAATGCACAGCGGTCATCGCCTAATAGTGGTTGTCCCTTCACCAGACATAGCTTAGTATGGTCTGCATTACGTGTAAAGACTCTTGAGACATTTTAGTCCTCATCAGTTTTCTCTTTGTACAGACAAGCCTCCACAGACAGACCCTGCAGTCGAGGCCACTGAGAAATGTGACCCCTCCACCTTGTCTCTCTCGGGTGACCACACGGTGCCTGTGGCGGGGGATAGGATGCCAGAGCCAGGCACCAGAAGGTCACCCCGTCCCAAACGCAGCACCAGGGCATCAGCACGGAATCGCAACAGCATGCTGACGTCACTGTGCATCCTGAGCCACTACCCATTTTTCTCCACCTTCAGGGAGTGTCTGTACATCCTCAAGCGCATGGTGGACTGCTGCAGCCAGAGACTCAACCAGAGAGCAGGCACTGCCAAGGGTAACCAGCGGTGAGTACACACTCGTGTCATCATAGATCAGTATTCTGTGTTTATTGGAAACTGAGTAGAATTTTTCTGTAAAGGTTTTCATCATGTTGTCTCAGGGAGTCTTTTCTTGCCCCATGCCTGCTTAGGGATATAGATATAAATCCAGGTTTCTGTAAAGCGTCTACTTCTGAGATAGAGTCTAGTGTTAAAACTGCAATGCAAATAAGATTGAGTCGAATAGTTTTAAACATCTTGGTATATGCAGTGCTGAGTGCAGTATATCGTACCACATTTGGTTTATTTCCTTTATGCATGTTCAGGTCTTGTATAATATGGCTGGAAGAGCAGTGGCGTGTTTTTAATTACACATCCTCATTAACTTTAATAATGGTCTGCTGTTACTGTAGGTTTCAGAGGGCAAAGCCAGCTTGTAATTTTCCTGATGTATATCCAGACAATTTCCTGATTCAGAATCCATTTTTGCTTTCAATATCTATTATAATAGCACTCTGCTTTTTAAGGTAGTGCTGCAAATAAGAAGGCATTAATAATTTGCCATGTGGAAAAGATAACTTACAGGTAATGGTTTATTAAAAAGGAAGCGGGTGTGCTATAAGAGAATTTAATGATGTCCTTCGTTGTGTAAAGTGAGCAAATTGCATGGTGTGTGTGTGAGAGAGAGAGAATGAGAGTATTTCCGAGTGAGAGGGTGAGATTGAGGGGGAGAGAGTGATGATGATGATGATGATGTTGATTATGATGATTATCTTGTTCTCTCCATAGGAAGGTTATGTAAGTCGTTTGCTGTGTATTTGTGTAACAGTGGGCTTATGTTGCAATGACAGGCCGTGGTGATGGCTCACTCCTCAACTGTCTATCATTAAGCAATCTTCACGAGTGCTTTAGCAGTCTCATTCAGATCAATAAGCGTTGTGAGTGATGGCTCCCCCCCCCCCCATTTCTCTGTGGAGCCTTTTTCTATTGTAACCTAGCAACCGCCTTCGTGACAAGTTGCAGTTGCGGGTTCAGGCCATGATTTTGTTTGTCCTGCCAAACTCGCTAGATTTGCTCTCGGAGTGCGTGTAATAAATTTCAGCAATAAACTAGTCTTTGAAACGGAGGGCTCTGGGCACAAATTACTGTGTAAATTATCAGTGATGCTGGCCTGCTGAGGGCAATCGTGTAACCTCATCCCTGTTTATTTACAGCTTGCTTTAAAAACAGCACTTTGAAGCAGCATAATTTTTTGGGTTTTATATAAACAACAATTTTAATTTAATAAATGACATTTTAAGGATGTGCTTGGATAAAAACCCAGCAAAGTCGGCACCGCGTACAATCAGAAGGTGAATATTTTATGACATGTACCATCACTCAGGACCCAATTAAAGTCCAGATCACTGCAAAAAAGCTGAGATCATTATCTGTATCTATGGGGCTTAAGAAATATTATCAGGCTATGGCAATAAGCCACTAATAATTGTTCTCTTTATTCTATCAGCTGGCTAGGGAGAAGTGCATATTTGTTTTTAATTAGTAGAGCATGACAGTATACAGCTCTGTGCTATCTATATTCAGGTTTTATTGTCAGGTAAGTTAATCTGTGCAAAAATAATTGGAGTTAATTTTGTTTCTCAAGTAAACAGAATTCATGTTCACGACTCATTTTGCATGAGTTACTGAAAATGAGAGATTTTATTCGTCTGCCAGTGCAGCACATTTGTGGGAGTTTAGTAGTATGCTGATTGTGTAATGACCACCTCCAAAGGGCAATTCTGACTCAAGCGCTCTCTGACTCAGCGCAGCATCATCCTGGCAAAGGAAGTGCGAATTTGACTTTGCTCCATCACTGGCCTTTCGGTGGGCATGCATCCGGACACATTACACATGCAAGTGGGTTATCTCGCTGTGTCCTTGAAATCAAAACTACAACTTTGATTTATATTTTCTTTACAGAAACATATTTCTTAGATATATCAAGAAGAAAATAATTGCTGGTCTATTATGCTGGTCTTAATTTAAGTCGTCAGTGGTTTGGGGTTGATGCTGTGCTGCAATGTGGTTTTAATATTATCAAGGCCAGATCAGAGCTGTAAAGTCTAGAATCAGAATTGTAACACATGTTGATAGCAGCATACAGAGAGTCCAGGCCACAGCACACTGTCGCTCTGCACTGTTTTAATAACAAGGGTTGTTACTTGGTTTTCACATACCAGTGTAGCAAAACTAAAAATGGACTGAGATACAGAGAAAACTGGAAAGGGGGAAATGCTGGAGACAAAAAGACAGAGGTTGTGTGAGCAAGAGATACCGGGGAGACAAAGACAGAGTGCCTGACAGAGAGAGATAGTAAGAGCTGTCAGAAGTATAGAGAGATAAGGACTAAACAAGAAATGTTCTTATGTAAGAATGAGACAGCTGAAGCAGACTTTTTAACAGATTGAGGTTGCTGACTCTCCTCGGGGACCGGCTGCAGGAGGTGGGAGGCTTTCACACAAGAAAATTATGGCCTTCTCTCTGTCCTGTCATAAAAGACACACTCCCCCTTTCCGTACCCTGACTACAGCCCACACACACAAGCTCTGATTTGTCTCGAGGAAAAGTGACTTTCGGTGCTGAGCATAAAACAGTGTTAATTTTGTTGATAATAATGAAAAATATTCATCAGAAGCGGTGCTTGGGTCAAGCAGTGTGTGACCTCATTGTAACCAGCCATAGTCCAATTAGCTGAACGTATAGTAACTAAATGGTGAGAAGTGGTGTAAATGCTTCTGTGGGATTTCTATGGCAGATATTTTCAGCTGAGATATTATGACTCTCTCGTTGTGTTGGGCTTCAATAAACTTCACAAAGTGTGCATTGCTTTAAACTGATTAGTGGCCTAATCCTCACTCTTAGCTGCCAGATGCCATTGGGTTTTGTGTTATTTCTGATTCCCAGCCACTTTAATAGATTACTAAAAAGGCTTAGAGGATCTCATGATCATTAGCAAATGCCAAATTTTACAATTTCCTCACTATATACAAAGCTCGTAAGATCCTGATATTCTTAAATGTCAGATATTGATATTACTTTATCCGTTTTTCCTCTCTTGGATAGGATAGTAGTGTTGTTTTAGAACAGTAAATTTGACTGGCTGCACTTGGCAAATGTAAAGCAGATGGATAGAGGGAGCACCGCCAGCAGAGAAAGAGTGAAGGATGAGTTGAGGATGGGTAGAGTAGTCTACAGGATGCCAGGTGTCTCAAGTCATTGAGACTAATGATCCTATTCTTAGACCTGCTTACTGCAGTGTCATCACCTTCCCAGGCTCTTGGGTGTAAACACTTGTGAATTGTGGGTAGTGTAGGCAGTGATGGGTGATGATGAAACGATGTCCCTGTCATCATACTGGGTACACATAAACCTAGCGTGTACAGTGCTGCAGTGTGGATTGTAATGATAACAGCGGTTCTGTCCAGAATTGTTCCAGATTAACAGAATTATGTCTGAGGAACTCCATGACATGTAGCAGATGTAATGTTTGTACAGTGGCCTTGGATTTTGAATTATGCATATAATTTTACTGACAACAATACTCATCCTCAGGATATTTATGTATCTCTGTGTGTATGCGTATGTGTACGTTTATCCTCCAGGGACGCCATGTGGCGCGTGTTGGCTGGCGCTCTTTCCGTCGAGGAGAAGGAGAAAGGTACTCAACTACTCCATGACCTGAGGGAAATGGAATCGTGGGTGTACAGGCTGCTGCGCTCGCCGGTGCCTGTAGCAGGCGTGCGACGTGTTGATGTGGAAGTGCTGCCTCCAGAACTGCAGCCGGCGCTCACTTTCGCCCTGCCTGACTCGTCCCGATTCTGTCTTGTGGACTTCCCACTGCATCTGCCCTTGGAGCTACTGGGGGTGGACGCCTGCCTGCAGGTGCTCAGCTGCATCCTGCTTGAACACAAGGTATGAAGCTGCCCACAAGCTGTTCTCTAGCTTAGTAGCCATGTTCCCAGGCTCTTTTCAAACTCAGAAACTGTGTTTCTGATTAGTTTTTATCTCATTTATTAGGTAAATTGATTGAATAGCAACAGCAGTGCCTGTTGAGCAGACTGAGTTATGGTGACCTGTTGTATGTACCTTTGTATGTATGTACCTGGGTCACCTTTTGTTTCAAGTCACATAGACTCTAAGTTTACGGATTTGATGGTTTGAGCTTTGGAAAGCTTCTGGTTTGAAAACAAAACTACCCAATATCTTAAAAAAAAAAAAAAAAACTAGACCGGAAAAGCAAAACTGAATCAAATGTTTCTACATAAAAAGACTTATGATGTGTATGGAGAAGATTCTGTGCCAACACAAAAACAGTCACACGATCAAATAACATGAAATACAGTATATAAACTGCTTTTATTTGTGACATGCAAAAAACATTCCACACTAAAAAGCACAACATTCATTGGATTTCTCTTACATTGCTTGATCCCTTTAATGAAAAACAATCAGCTAGGGATTGCTCCTTAAGAATTCAATGCTGAACTTCCACACCCCACTGCATTATGTTTCACTCTGTGATTGCATTTAAGATAGAACAGCAAACACATAGGTGAAAAAGTGTAAAATGCAATACCCAGACTGTATAGATTTTCATTAGTTATATGTGGAAGAAATTCCACACTGAAAAGCAACACCTTGATTGCATTGCTCTTATGTCACATGGTCTCTTCAGTGAAAAACTATCAGAGGGGATTGCTTTTTTAGGATTTAAAAATGAGTCTAATTTCCCATTGCATTGCATTTCACTTTAATCAATGCATGGGAATTGTGCCACACTGAAAAGCAATCATTGTCCAATCACAGTGCTAGGCCATAGTTGGTGGTGTGGTATAAATTCCTCAGAAATCTGCCATTACAAGTGTTGCATATTGAGCAATAAAGCCACACAAAATAAAAAAAATTCTTACTCTTATCCTCTCTGCTTTTTGTAGGTGGTACTTCAATCTCGGGATTACAACGCTCTCTCCATGAGTGTGATGGCTTTTGTGGCCATGATCTATCCTCTGGAGTACATGTTCCCTGTCATCCCTCTACTGCCCACCTGCATGGCTTCAGCTGAACAGGTATCGTAACATGCAGTAAAAATGGAGTACACCACCAGTACCTGACTTTATGCAATGTTATTACGCAGTGTGTATAAGAGCAGCTAGTCTCCGTCTCTGCATTTTATATCATCTCTTTCTCTCCCTGTCTCTTCTGCTTTCCAGCTCCTGCTAGCACCCACTCCATACATCATCGGCGTGCCTGCCAGCTTCTTCCTGTATAAATCAGACTTTAAGATGCCTGATGATGTTTGGCTGGTGGATCTGGACTGCAACAAGGTCCGTAATCCGTATCAGATAAGTCAGTCAGTCTGACAGCGTGGTCACAAAACTGTTTATCCATCTGCTGTTTTAATTTAGTCTCAAGCTCGTTACATATTATCAGTGTATGTTATATGTTCACAGGTCATTGCTCCCAACAATGCAGAAATACTCCCACCTTTGCCTGAACCAGAAGCCACGGAGTTGAAGAAACACCTGAAGCAGGTAAAATAAGCACAATTAGCTATTTGCTTTCCACCAGTTAGATTGATATAATGTGTCTAAGCATAGTTTCTTATGATTTATTGGTAATTGGTTTATTGGAGTTATAATATTTTTCACTGGTTTTTAAGCAGTTGCTGTTTTGTTTAGAGTGCTTTCACACCAATTTTTTTTAGGTGCTGTCCTATTATTTCTAGAGCATGTGAATAAGAGCACAGATTTATTTCACTTAACATGGCTTAAATCCATTCTGAATTATCTTTCTTTATTGTAATGAACAATAGAAATGGGTCTAAAATAGCTCTATATGAGTTTGTGTAGAAAAGTCCAAAATTGTTATTGACCCTAAATTATGGGTATAATATTGGTACACTTTCAACTGGTATTTAACAACTATAGCATTATTTTTCTTTAATCACAAATTTACTTGCAGATGTAAAACAACAATTGTAACTAATAAGAAATGTCCTTCAAAGCACATCCCTTCAAATTTCTGACCAATCAATAAACACCCACATGTGCAAATAATTTAATGTGCTCTAAATCAGTGCAGTGTGAAACAAACTGAGCCAAATACAGGAATCACAGGAATCACAGTGTCACAGAAATCAAACTCTAATACAGACTTTAGCAAATTAACTAGGTGTGAAAACAGCCTTAGATCCTGTGTTTCATAACGCAATGTATAAGTTATATTTCCTGTTTTGTTGTAATGTGGTATAATAAATGCATTTTTTTTCTTTCCTCTTTTTGTTCTAGCTTATGGAGGTAATACAATTTCTGGGGCCATCTGCTTAAGTTTAAGTGTTGTAAAGTAACTAACTTCAAACCCTAAAGTAGAATGCTTAACCCAGATTAGATCATAATCCAGAACCCAGGTCTGATTCAGAACAAAGCTGCCCCAAATATATTATCAAAAGCTACTACAGTTGATTATGATCGCATTAATATTTGAATAATTCTAGTTTATTTGATCTTATCAATTGTATTTTAACATTTCCTTATTATTGAATGATTCCCACAATCATCATAACCAAATAATTGCCTCATTCATATTTTCTCAATCTGCAGATCCAGCCCAAAACACTCGTATCAATATCAGTGATAAATCATAAATCACGATTCTGCAATCACTGATGCAAACTGAATCAGACCCAATACAATAAAAGCCTGTGTGTTGAGTTATAACCCCCAGATCATCACTTTGATAATCCTCATTTTGCTAAATGTGTGTTCATCCTTGTGAACTGCTTTGAGAAGTGTGCCTTTCATGTTTAAAAAAAATTATAGTTTGTTTTCTTGTCACACTCTGGCAATATACAACCTCTGGCAAAAATTATGGAATCACCACACTTAGAGGATGTTCACCCAGCTTTTTTACTTTATAGCAAACAAACAAATCACAGATATGACACAAAAAAGGTTTTGTTCAATAGCTTAACATTCTGGTTTGTGAAATATACATAAAAAAAATTCAAGGACATTTTTTTTTATTAATGGCATGTCTTTTTCCAAATCAAGTAGAGGAAAAAATTATGGAATCACTCAATGTTGAGGAAAAAATTATGGAATCAATTTTTAATTTCCATTTCTAAAACAAATACTGGGACAAGTCTAAAAATGCTAATAAGTCAGCAGTTAAAAGGGAGTGCTTACACACTTTAATGGGCTGTTGGACTTGGCTAATTGAAAGGAAACATGGCTCCAATGAGAGAGTTGTCAGTTGAAACAATGGAAAGGATTATAAAACTCCTTCAACAAAGAATTTCAACATGGAGTGTGGCCAAAGAAGTTGGTTGCTCCCAGTCAGCTGTGTCTAAAATTTGTTGCAAGTATAAACTTAATGGGAAGGTTATGAAAGGTAGATATACAGGCAGACTAAGGAAGATGTCAAAGCATCAGGATAGAAAACTCAAAGCACTATGCCTTGAAAATAGAAAATGCACAACAAAACAAATGAAAAACAAATGGGCGGAAACAGGAGTCAATGTTCGTGACAGAACTGTAAGAAACCGGCTGAATGAAATGAGATTTATATATAGAAAAGCCAAAAGAAAACCAGCACTAACACCAAAACAGAAGAAAACAAGGTTACAGTGGGCTAAGAAGAAGCAATCATGGAGTGTGGATGATTGGATGAAAGTGAAATTCAGTGATGAATCATGAATCTGCATTGGCCAAGGAGATGATGCTGGAACTTTTGTCTGGTGCCGTTCTAACAAAACATATAAAGATGACTGCCTGAATCAATCAAATTTCCCAACTCATTTATGATATTGGGTTGCATGTCAGGTAAAGGACATTTTCTCATTCCATCCATAGAAAATAGGTTTGGTGATGATGAAATAATTTTTCAGGATGACAATGCATCTTGCCACAGAGCAAACAGTTTTAAAGCTTTTTTTCAGGAAAGGCATATCAACTCAATGACATGGCCAGCAAACAGTCCGGATCTCAATCCAATTGAAAATTTATGGTGGAAAGTAAAAAAACTGGTCCATGTTAAGGCTCCACCCTGCAAAGCTGATCTGTCAACTGCTATTCAAGAAAGTTGGAACCAGATTGATGGGGAATATTGTTTTTCATTAGTGAGGTCTATGCCTCAAAGAATAAAAGCCAGAGGAGGAGCAACAAAGTATTAATTGTGTTTTTTTTGTTGATGATTCCATATTTTTTCCTCAACATTGAGTGATTCCATACTTTTGTCCTCTACTTGATTTGGAAAAAGACATGCCATTAATAAAAAAAATGTCAGTAATTTTTTTTTATGTATGTTCCACAAAGCCAGAATGTTAAGCTATTGAACAAAATCTTTTTGTGTCATATGTGTGATTTGTTTGTTTGCTATAAAGTAAAAAAGCTGGGTGAACATCCTCTAAGTGTGGTGATTCCATAATTTTTGCCAGGGGTTGTAGACACCTAGTATGTGTTTAATTTTGGAGAAAAATTTTGATATGATGCAATATGATGCAAAAGAAAATAAATAGATTGCATTTTTAGTAATAAATCAATTCACATACAACATACAGTCCACTACCAACACAGTTTCCTCTGCTTTCTCTTCATCACTACCCATTCATCAGTTTAGACCTGTAGCAGAGTTATCATTTTGATAACTAGATGGTCTTTTTATTAATTGGCTGTCCTGTCTGTATGTGATTCAAAGCTTCTGTGTTTTCTCATACTGTTTTAATGTCCTTGTGTGTTAGATTTCTTTTCTAAATTTCTTTTTTATTCTACTCTTGTATAAAAAGTGCTTTCTTTATATCTTTTTTTAAAATTTTTTTCTGTTTCTTGTTTTTTCACAGTCTCTCTCTGTTTAGACTTGATCACCCCTCTTATCTCATGCTTTTAGTCACTGAGACAGTCACATGCCCTACCAGTCCTTACCAGCACTTGGCTGGGGTCGGTAATCATGTGACGCTTCCTCTGTTTGGTCTTGTGTTCCAGTGTCTGGTTAGGTTGACTGTGATCACCCAAAAGCAGATCTTCGCCTCCGACACAAAGGTTCCTAAATCTCTGCTTCTGGAACGTGCCATGCTTCCTACCTGCACGGAATCTTTTCTCTTCCTGTTTTTTCTGCATACATACACTGCCCACATATTGCACACTTTAGCACAGATGAGCACAGCTGTCTGCATTCTGTATTTTTGTCTTACTTGTGCACAATCATACACACTTTTGCACATGAAGTTAATGTGATCATCTGCTACTCACAGAGTTTGGCTTGAGCATGTCTGGATCCCCGAGCACTCATGTTTCATTGCGTTAGCCAGTGGTTATCACCCTAAATGAGCAGATTGAAAATCAAATGGATTTTGTGTTTGACTTGGTGCTGTGGCCAGCCTGATTGTCACTAGTGTGTAAAGGTGCTGGAATGCCAGCTGTTTCGGTGAGACGTTGAGCGTGCAATAGCAGTATTCCCAGAGTGCTTAATAAATAGCTCAGTGTGATGAACCCACCCTTTTCTAACATTTTTAACCTTTTAACCCACTAAATCTGCAGCTCATTTCAGGCAATTAGACTCAAGGTTAAGATAATAACCTTGATGATTACATGACATTTTGATCCAATGAACTGAACAAATTCTGTTCAAACCATGGCCAGTACTTTTGGGTCACAGCCTTGATATCGTAAGCATCCCTGCATTATAAGTGGAGTGCTGTGTATGAAACATTGCCTGAAGTGAGATTGTTTGCCCTCGCCCTTTTGCCCTTATAGCTTAGAGCTCAGACATTATTGCCAGCTGTATATATTCTTTGTTCATTCTCTGCTCTCTCTCCCTCAATCTCTCTCCATCTTTCTCTCTCCTTCAATCTGTTTCTTCACAGGCTTTGGCTAGTATGAGTCTGAACACTCAGCCTATTCTAAACCTGGAGAAGTTCCAGGAGGGACAAGATCTGCCTCTTCTGCCTCCAGGCCGTGATAAGTCCTCCCCCTCCTCCACCGAGTTTAACCCTCTTATTTATGGAAATGATGTCGACTCTGTGGATGTGGCCACAAGGTCAGTTTTGTCAGCAGTAGATCCCGATTCAAAACCATTGGTTTAAAATGAGCTCAAAAATGGGTTGGTGCAACAAATTTGAAGGCTGTGTGCAAAAGTTTGCATACCCTTAGGAATAAATAAAGAAGACATGGTAGTTTATTTTATACCAACAAGGCATTTCACATGTTGGTTTTCACAAATGTTCTGTAATTATGTAATTACTACAAGTAACAAAAATGTGTGTTATTTGTGTGTTAAGATTTTTTTAAGTAAGAAAAGTTTCAAAAAAAAAAAATGATTGCATCTCTTTCTGAATATTATATAACATTCTGTAATAATTTCTCCCAGCATGGTCTTGGCAAAACTTTGACTTTTTCTGCAGGTTTTTTCAGGTTATTTTCTATGTCTTGTTTGGATTGTTGCAGGGTACATATATTACACATTCAACTTTATAGAATTCTGTTTTTTTGTAGATACAATATGGTCAATTCTCCTTATTTGTATTTTTCAGGGTGGCGATGGTGAGATTCTTCAACTCTGCAAACGTACTGCAGGGGTTTCAGATGCACACACGCACACTGCGACTCTTCCCACGACCTGTGGTAGCCTTTCAAGCCACGTCTTTCCTGGCATCAAGGCCACGACGCACCGGCTTTGCCGAGAAGCTCTCACACACACAGGCTGTGGAATATTATGGGGAGTGGGCCCTAAACCCTACAAACCTGGCCTTCCAAAGGATTCATAACAGTAAGAGGGCATAAACATTTTTTTTTTTAAAACATAAACATACTTGGCTACATGTTTTAAACTTAACATTTGTGTGTGTGTTTGTGTGTGTTTCAGATGTGTATGACCCCTCCCTGATAGGTGATAAGCCTAAGTGGTACGCTCATCAGTTGCAGCCTGTGTTTTATCGTGCGTATGATGGAAACTCGCAGCTTGCGGAGGCTATAAGTGGACCACTGGAGGATGATGGTAATGAGTCGGACCCTACAGATGACAGGTAGGAAACACACACGGTTACTGACTAATTAGGAAAAATACATATAAATGTGTCCTAGTTAGTTTGGGTAATTAGACTTGTGTGTGACTCATCCAAGGGGCTGCTTTAGAGGACTGATGAACTGATGAGGCACCTCAGAAAAGTCTTCCAGCGCCCAGAGTTAAACTGCAGTCACATTAGTAATATGCCTGACTCTCAAAGCTTGGCAGCAAACACATTCTCTGTTTTACTGCAGTTAGCAATTTAACCATGACTTAGAATTTCTTCAAGCATTAAATTGAATTGCCTGCACTTTTCCACATTAATGTAGGGATATTAAATCAAGTCCCACGTATACACAAAGATTTGTACATGGAAATTTGTTGCCAATTTATGTTAATAGCTAACCTTTCTCATTTGGCTATTGGCAAACTTTCCATCCATAAACAGAAACACAAAAAACACTAAAGGTAGTTGTACCATCTAATTCAGCCTGCCGACTGGCATTTTACCATCCTGCCTCTTTTTATGGAATATTTTATAGTCTTATGGGGAAGTATTAAATAAAATCTTATGCCTGTACAACGCTACAATTAGCACTTCCGCCATTTTGAATTTCCTGTTCTGCAGCTATAGCAGGTGTTCACCAGAGTTAAACTTGCCCGCAGAATTTACTTGCAATGTGAAGTTTCTTTTTTTTTCCAGAATAAACATTCTACTAGCTGAATGTTTACTAATGAACATATTGTATGTTTCGGTGTGTTTGTTACAGTGGAAGTGACAGTGAGGCATATGATGATTCCAGCTCTTCTTACTCATCACTGGGAGATTTTGTGAATGAAATGATCAAAGGGGACATCCAGGGTGACACACCAAGTTAGTAATGCTTCCTTCTTGCTGACTTTTTCATTCTTGCCTTTTGTGATTTTGTTTCTTCCTAATTAGAAAGCTCTGCATTTTTCTGGTACTCTCACAGATGTTGATCCCTTGACGCATGCAGCTCTGGAGGATGCTAGTGAAGTAGAAATCCATGAATTCCAGGAGTATAAGGGTGAGAGTGAGGAGCGTGGGTCTGAGATTGAGGGTGCTGCTGAGGCCACAGATGGCCAGCCACATCGCTCCAGCTCCAGCACCACAGCCAGCTCCAGCCCTAGCACCATCATCCAGGGAGTGAATCATGTCAGTACTGTTACCTGTTATTGAACCTGAATGCTGCTGTCAGTATTCTCCCAGCAACACTAAAAGCATTTTATTAAAAAAGGCATAATTATGAAAAATGGTTGTGAGCATGCCAGCATGAGCACAGTCTTTGTGCATGTGCACTTGACAGGCAGTATTACATGTGCACAAGTGAAGGCACGCCTAGCATTTAATATATTTCATTTATATAGTCTGCTCTATGTGGCAGACCTATATTAGTGGTCAAGCATGCAATGTTTGAGAAAAGGCTGTTTGTTTTCAGCGTGACTTCATTATGATTCTTTACGTTAATGACAGTTCCTTGTGCCAAAAGAACCAAGCGTATATTTCTATTAATAGTGTTTTCAATGTAAATTCACGTGCAGTTGAATAAATAGGCTTTGTAAGTAGCTTATAGTGATTATTCAATTACTGAAAAGTATTAATTTCTATTTTAATAATGTACATTTGTTGCTGGCTGGAATTGTTCAATAGCTTCAGTAGACTCTGCACATCATAGATCTCCTGTGAGCTATTGAATCATCGTGCAGAGTAAAGGGATAAACTGTGGCTGCTGTACGAAGACCATTTAAATGGCAAATTCAATTCACTACGGCTTGAATGGATTGCCGTTTATCTATTTTGTAATCAAATGAGAGTTAGAGGCAGGATGTGTGATTCAGTAATTGTCATCATCTCTTTTCTGGGTCACAACACAGCCAAGTACAAAGAATGATCATTCATAATCAGGAAATAAGGAAAGAAAAATTTATAAGACTTTTATAAGGCTTGGAATTGAACACTCACAAATACATAACCAGACATTGAGAAAGATGGAGGGTGATGCAATTTAAATACACAAAGTAATGACGGGAAGTGATGTCCAGGTAAACGAAATTAGAGAAGGAACCAGTAACAGCAAATGGAGACAAGTCCAAAGCAAAAACAACAAACACATTGAGCCGAGACAGGAAGCAGGAAGGGAGAGATCATGAGAGCAATATTGTTCACACTAGTATAGGTTTGAATGTATAGATTCTTTTTTTTTTTGGAATCATTGTAAGCATTAGTTAATTACAATTTAAGGAACCAATTATGTGTTTTTTTTTTTCTGAATAGGAGCCAACAGAGCCTGTTGAGATTGAGGCATCAGCTAGTGTGGCTCTACAGAGCTCGGTCCCTGGATTATGTCTCCCACCTTTCACTCGAACCAGCCCAGAGCCGACACCTACAGACTCAACAAGTAAGAAGCGAGAGTATGATAACCCATATTTTGAGCCCCAGTATGGTTTCCCTGCAGAAGAGGAAGCTGACAGTGAGGAGCAAGAGGAGAGCTACACACCACGCTTCCACCAGAATATCAATGGAAACAAGTATGTTTGTCTCTCAGGAACTGAATCAGAATTTCTGACAATAAATTTCAATCAGACAGTACATTTATCAGTGTGGAAATCAATGACCCGTGGAGCTTTTACACTTTTAACCTTGCCAGGCTTTAGAACATCGACACAATATTTTTGTACATGTGAATACATGTACACACTCAGTCTGATTTGTGCGTGTGTGTGTAGGCCATCTCGCCCATTGAGGCCCAGCAGCCTGAAACTTCCAGGCGAGTGTGATGGAGAAGGAGACTCTAAGAACAGTTCTCCCAACTCCACCATCTCCAACAACAGCGGTGATGGCTTCGGAGGACTCATGTCTTTTGCAAGTGAGTGATCTTCTCTTGTTACGCTCTTTAGAAGCTTGAAACTGATAATATTTAAGGAGAAGTAATATGTGATTTTCAGTGGTGTCCATGATTTATTTTTCTGAGTTGATTTGATTTTATAATCATCATCGAAATGAAGCCATAAACAAAACTTTGCCTTAAAAAATGTATTATGCATTCGGTGTTTGTAGGTAACTTGTATAAGAACCACGGCACCAGCTTTAGTCTGTCCAGTCTGGCTCTGCCTAACAAAGCAGCCAGAGAGAAGAACACTCCTTTCCCAAGTCTTAAAGGTATAGCACAATTTCCTGTACCTCCTCACTGTTCCTGATCTCCCTTCCTTTATCCTCTGTCTCATCCAACCATTTTTAATATCTTCACCTCAGCCTGTTATTTTGTACACGGTTCCTCTGCCTTTCCCTCTGCTTATAGTCTGCCTGTCTATCTCTCTGTCTATCTGTCTATCCATCTAGCTCTTTTTTCTTATGCTTCACTTCTCTCTGCTTATTTACACCCTTTAGAGTTGGACTTGGTTTCTCTGTGATTTTAACAATAATAACCAAGTAGTCAAAGACACAACATGATCAGTATTACAGTTTAAAAATAAAAAAAAAAAAAGATATGCTCCACTGGGCTCGGATGTAGAGTCAGGATTACCAGAACCTTAATTTTTTTCTCTTTGTTCTTTGATTTCTTTCCTGTTTTTATTGTTATATTTTTTAAGAATATTTTAATTTTGATTTAAAAGAAGAAGCAGATCAAGGTTGGTAGGAATGTTACTTGATTTCTTGCTTGATTTCCTGCTCGATCCTCCTCCTCCTCCTCTCTCAGTGTTCACTGGACTGTGAGGTGCTACTGTGGAAGTGATCCCTGAGCTAAATGTGTGCTCCCTTTTTTCTCAGTCTATTAGAAAGTTGTCTTTCATAGAAAAATGGGGGCATTTATCACTTTCCTGTCTAGCACCATAGATCATATGTTATTTGGTTTTTTGTTGGTTTATGATTTTGGATGAAATGTTTTTATTGTTCAGATGGTGGTGATGAGAGTCCTGACAGTCCTGGTATGTTTTATAGCTGTAGCCTGCCTTGAACTAGTGCTGGTTTGCTGTGTTTTCATAACCATAGCCCCTGTATCTCTGACAGAAAGAGAATCCTTCCTTCCTTTTACTCCAAATATTGGACTATTGATTAGTCCAAGGATATACCTTCATGTGTGGTCAAGCATATTTCCATACTTCTGATCTCTTTTTCCATAAACTCTGTGTGTCTACGTGATAATGTGTAATACTGATACACACTGCGAAAGCTCACTTTAGAATTTCACATTTTCAGACTTTTGTTTTTACTGTGACTCTCCTTGTGGTGTGTAGTGTGTCCCATTTATGTGTGTGCAAAGTTGTGGCTGTTTCATCACAATTCTACTTTATTCATTTCAATTCAGTTTTAGTTGTCTAGCACTTTTAACAGTAGACATTGTCAGAAAGAAATCCAGATGTTGATCCAGATCCCTAATAAACAAGCCACAGGCGACAGTGACAAGGAAAAACTTCCTGAGAAGTCATGAGGAAGATACCGTTAGAGCAACCAGACTCAAAAGGGAACCCATCCTCTTTTGGGTGACGCAGTCATATAGGGTTACAGAAGGGAAGGGAAGCTGTACTGTATGTATTAAATGCATACATGATGTTCTTAGGACGTGCAAGTCTCTACTCTATCCAGATGAGATTATCTACAGCAGCAAGAAGGTTAGCTCCACGATGAAGAAGCAGGAACTGCAGGAAAATTTATTGGGTAGGAAGAGCCAGCATCACAGCAACCAGTAAGAGAGAATAGGTTGCTGGGTATGATACTTATCTGTGAAAAAGGATGTTTATTATGATTACACTGACTAAGCTGGAAATGATACTCTATTTAGAAATACATTTCTCATGCTGATTTGCTCGATATTGTAGTGGAATATGAGTGACTGTGAACTCTGGCTAGGAATGTTAAACTCTGGTGGCAGCGGGAGTTTGTTTTGACCTTTACGGCATTGCTGTTATGGCGCGGAGGAGAAGACAGAGCACTGTAGCTCAGCAGAGCCTGATGATGAACAAGCTCTTTAAGTTTCAGATCCTAGCTAATTTAAGAGATTTACTCTCGTGTCATTCAAGAAAAAACATGGAAAATAGATGTTGTTGCTGTTGTGCTTCAACTTGTATTTTTCAGTAGAAAGACAGTAAAACTGTGTCCACTGGATTAGACTTTATGTGTACGTAACCACCGTCACTTCTTTTGTACATGTTATAAGTCTCATTAGATACACGCTAAAGCAGAAAAAAGGTTCTCCATCAATTTATAGCATTTGCAGTTGAATTAATTACAATCCTCGAAACCTTCTGTCCCTTCTCTTTCTTCTGTCCTTCTGTATATACACACACACACACACACACACACACACACTCACTCTCTAGCTTGTTTTCTCTCCTGTTCTCTCTGCTGGTTGTCTCCGCTCCACTCTGTCCATGTGTCTGGTGTTTGTGCTTGTGGGTTGATGTTTGGACTGGTTCTGTCTGGGCCGGTGTTGCTCTCTGTCCCTCTTTAACCCCCCTTTTTGCACTAATTCTGGCTTCTGTGTCCAGTATTTGGGCTAAATTCTCTAATGGAGATTATAACAGAGGTCGGCCCGGGGAGCGGAGAAGGTGGGTTCCGCCCTTTGCTGCGTGAGCTGCATGCTTCTCCAAAGCCAGTCAACTACATCTCCCAGCATCCTCTTCTTCCGCCATTGCTTCTTGTCATGCCACTGAGAGTCACCTGGTCATTTGTCAGTGTGTTTATACCATCTTTGGCTCCACTTTATATTAGGTTTTCTTAAATGCTATGTCCTTACTTAATTGCCTAAGTATGTAAGTACTGTGTAATTCTTTTACATGCACTAATTGCCTTAAACCTGTGTACTTACTTTTATGTAGTTGGAAGAAATAATGAGCTTCAGATTACATGTGTAATTGTAATAGCAAAAAAAAGTACATTGTCGGTTTTTATGTAGTTTATTGGTATTTCACACATTTTGTGTATCATTGTACTAGTGTACTTGTTTACTTCCTCTTGGTCTATGAACTTTATATTTGGGGACAGTAATTGCAAATGTAGTTCCGCACATCATCATACCTCCTAAATTAGACAAATATTTTACAGTTACCATTAAAATGTTTTTACACATACACATCCATACACATAAGCGATTTCCACTTTTGTACATACCTAGGAATTACACTGTACTTAAACTCTTGGCTGATTAATGAAGTGCATAGTAATTAAGAGCACTTAATAATTTAGTGCAGTCAGTTAATCTGCTCATTCATGACATTAATCCACTGAATCCAATCTTATATACGGGTTGGGCCCATTACTTTAGAGTAAAGGAAGCAATCAGTGTTATTTTATAAAATGCATTATTTTAATTTGAATTTATTTTAATTGACTAAATTCTTAGCTTGCCAGATATGACAACAGTGATTTGACAGATTGAGTCTGAAGGCACTTGCCTTCGTTTAAAGGATGCTTGTATTTATTTTCTGTTTAAAGTGCATATTTTGTGATTAAGGTTGTCTTTAGTAATTTTCCAACAAGGCTGTCTCTGCAGTATGCTGAGATGGAGGAACGTAGGCTATGTTCTCTGGGTATTTGTGTTGTATTTTATTTATTTATGGCAGAAGAAGTGAAGGATAAAAATAATTTATTATCAGTATATTATTTTTTATCAACGTATTGTATTTCCTTGTTTTTTGGTTGCAAGCCAGTATTAGGCAGATACATTTTTTATATCAAGCAATGGAGAGATAAAATATGGAACATTTGTGTTTGTCTCACTGAAATGGTTGCACCACTAAGACATCAGAATATGAATACAGATGTGCTTACTTACTTACTTACTTACTACCTAATTAGCACACTAACGTGGATATTTACTTTCTTACGTACATGCGTACTTATGTACATACTTACTTGTGCTCATACTTAAAAAATTAATGCAGCCTCAGTTATCAAAAAATAAGTGCCTGAAGACCCAAAAATATGGCATGGCAAAAAAAAATTGGCAATAAATTCCAACGTTATCCATAAAAGCAATAAAATATTTATTCATAGGCAGAACTTGGTCTCTGTGGCACCAGAGGGTGTTAGATAGGAGGGAAAAAAAGGATGTAAAGCTCCAACATCTAACCAATCAGTACTTGCTTGTTGATTCAGTAAGTTGTATCTCTTGCACCTGCATTCAGGCATTCTAGCCATTGATATGCTTTGGGATGTGGCTTTGGAAGGAACACTGAGGGGAGAGTCTGTGTTTTGCTTTAGCTAACTTTTGCTGACTATAATTTTAAGCTTTATTAAAGATGATGCTTTACTTAAAGATGTTAAGTAAACATGTAAAACGTTTAGTGAACATGTTAAGCAAGCATGTTAATGGATCAGATGGTGCAGTCATCCAAAAATATTTTTTTCTTTACATTTATCCCACTCCCATCAACTCCTGAAGGAATTCTAATCAGTTCCTCCCATACTCATAGTTATTATTTTTGTTTGTACCTACAATGTTTTCTAAAGAACTTATTTGATTGTATTTCTCTGGATAAAAACAAATGAGTAATTTATACCACAGTGACTAAGACAAGAACAAAGCAGATACTGAAAATGAATGAATGAATGAATGCTATAAATGCATTGTGCATGTAACCTCTCCAGTATGCTCCACTGTTAATAAACATGGCCTTTCTTTGTCCTGTAAGTTTCATATCTGATCACCTGCTCCCATCAGCGTTAAAGTAACCACCTCAACTGTCTTACATTCCCACAACTTTTTTGGTAGGTCCTGTTGCACTCCTCTAGTGCAATACCAAGTATTCATTACTGAACCTTTAGAGGCTATTGAGCTATTTATTTTCAAAATCCATTCATCCTTTTCAGATACATGTAATGGATTTTCCTGTTCCATAAGCACAAGCCTCTGAAGGGTAGTTGCATACAGCCGTAGAATGAGATGTATATATTGATAAATTGGGCCCAACCCAACATGTGATCTACCCGCACATCAACACTGACAGTATAATGCTTGTACTTTAGAAATGTGCTTTGCGCATGTAATCAGGGCATTTACACACCAGCTGTCTCTACAAAAATGTGTGGTTTGATCATGTGAACTGATTCCAAGTTTTTTTTTTTCTACTATTTTGTTTATGTTCTGTCTCTGCATGAGTCATATGACTTGTCACATGACATATTGTTGCCATGCAGACTGTTCCTCACTCACTTGCTCCTTTTTCCACTCATTCTTCTCATTTTGTTTACTGCCTGTGCGCGCGTGTGCGCGCGTGTGTGCGCGTGTGCGCGCGTGTGTGTGCGTGTGTGTGTGTGAGAGAGAGAGACAAAGTGAGAGCCATACCTGTAGTCTGTTTTCCATTGTCCTGCTCACCTTGTGTCTGTTATACCAGCTATGACCATACTGGCCCTACTGCAGTGTGCAACGTGGATTTGACTGAAAAATAAGTGAACCCTGCAAACGTCTTTGCTTTTATTCTTAAAACGGTGTTTGTCTGAGTGCAGTATTCTATAAAAAACACAGAAGTGTGTATATATGTGCACATGGCGTGATTTTTGCATTGTGTACACTTTCAGCTTTAGCTTGCTGTGAATGGATTTTGTGTTTAGCCACACATAGTAATGATGTGTTTGATATATCTTTGAATAGGGTGTGTACGTATATATGGTTTGTAATTCTGTGTGTGATCAATATGTGGTGGTGATGAACTTTGCTTTTTTCAGGCTCCCGTGCTCCTCGAGCACTGGTGGATCAAAAGTCTTCGGTAATTAAGCACAGTCCCACTGTAAAGAGAGAGCCACCTTCACCCCAAGGCCGAGCCAACAACACCAGGTAACATGCTTTACACATGACGCATCAGGCCATCTCTAAGCCTGTGTTCTATCACAACGACCTAGTACAATGACCTTAAACCTAAAAGCTATCCAAGAGAACAGGGCTTGGACATAATGTTCAGCTTTAAAGAATGATGCCGCTTTCGTCCGTGTGTGCAGTGAAAATCAGCATTTCCTAAAGGATGTGGTGCTGAGCGTGTTGGATGGCCAGGGTGTCGGTTGGCTCAACATGAAGAAGGTGCGGCGTCTGCTGGAAAACGAGCAGCTGCGTGTCTTCATGCTTAGCAAGCTCAACCGCGCCATCCAGTCAGAAGAGGACGCTCGGCAAGAAGTCATCAGAGATGTGGTGAGTCACTTAATCTTAAAGGGAGAGTTATATGCGACAGTTAAATGAGACAAAAGGAAAGAATGCTGCAGTGTTAAGATACATGAGTGCAGTAAATCTTTCCACCTTTATACAGTTACTTAAATGTATATATGTGTGTCTGTTTTATAGGAGATTAACAGAAAGGTGTATAAAGGCATGTTGGACCTGCTGAAATGCACAGTTTCCAGTCTGGAGCACTCCTACACTAATGCAGGCCTAGGTGGCATGGCCAGTGTGTTCAGCCTGTTAGAAATTGCACGAACCCACTACCAAACCAAAGGTAACATGCAAAAGGCATTGTTAACTTTTATCTGAGTTTTCAAACCGAACACTTGAACTCTTGCTGTAGAAAATATTTCATCAAAAATGAGTGGTTGTGTTCCTTAGGTTGAATTTGTGGGTATCACCAAATAAATAATGATTAATATATTATCTTGGCCTTAAGAATTATAATTAAAAAATCATTATCAGCATCATAATGCTAATTCTGAAATTTCAGTGGGGCTTCTCCCTCATCATCTGAGCTTGGTTCTTTCCTGCTGGGTTCTCTGTTCCTCTAAGTAATCTTTTAACAACTGCTCCTCTTTTACAGCAGTTAATCACATCAGTCCCTTTAAATCCACCACCTGTCTCTTGTCTTCTTCCCTCCCTCTGATCTTTGTTCCTTGTCAATGTTTTTGTATGTATGTCATTTCACATGACGCCTCCTTATGGCACAGAGCCAGAGAAGCGAAAGCGGAGTCCCACGGATGGGGCGAGCAGTCCGGGCAGTAAGGAGAGCCCGTCTGTTCGCATTGAGAGTGCCAGAGCGGCAGGCGTGCTCCTGATGCCCAGAATTCAGCTGCCACCCCCTCCCTCTGGGAAAGGGGCACGCCAGTTTGACACCCGGAGTCTGAACGAAGAGAATTTTATTGCTTCTATTGGTGTGTAAACCTCAGCCCCCTGCATGCGCCTCCCTGCTTGTTAGGCCACCTGACCTAGAGGGACGATGTCAGTCTTTTGTTTGGGCCTTAAGTCAAATCCTCTATTCCACTAAGTGTCTGCACCAGGATTTTACCAAGCATTGAGAAGTTAATACTGCATTGATTTCAATAAATCTTTCCTTATTTTTTGGATTAGATTCTCAGAGTCAATCATTGAACTTGTTCTAAAATCACTGGCTGGTGTAGACTCATTACTGGATTACTGGAGTGATCAGTGCCCAGTGTGTATGAATTCCCCACTGGAATGTTAAGAATGTGTTGGTTTTCGACTCCCTGTTTGCCAGACTTCCCCTCAACCCACTGGTTGCATGTTAGAATAAGTTTCTTTTAAGCTACAAACCTACAGCTGTGTGTCATGGAAAGCTAGGACTCTGGCGGTCCTGGGCTGTACCACTGCTCTCTGTGAAAAAGGCCCCCCTCTGTCTCGCATTCCCAGCATGAACTATAGAAAACTCCTCCCCTGTAAACAGCCTCAGGATTAGCATTGGCTCAGAGCTGGTTCATTTTGAGGTCTCAGTTTGGTGTTCATATCCGGGTCTGTGTACAGGGGAAAGTTCCCTACTCCCTAACCTTTCCTTGTCTGTCCTTTGGTAAAGATGCACCTTCAATTCTACAGAATGTCTTTGAGATTGCACTTTCTGCTTCTGCAGCATCCCATTCCACCCAGCAGCTGTGAGGCTGGCCTCTCATCCCCATCCCATGCCTTTCGCTCTGCCTGGTCCTCCACCCTGACCCTGGAAAGCCACAGCCTGCCAAAGTCAACTCTGTCTGCGGGCATCACAAAAAAATAATAAAAAATTTAAAAAATATGGAGGCTGTCCTTATGATAACAGAGGTCTGAGTGTCTTTCCAGGATCAGGGTTGTAGACCTCTGGATGCTTTGTAATGTCACCTCACTGGCTATGATTGGGTCATTCACATAACAGCATTTACTCTAATAGCTTACAACTGAGTATAGCTATGTGTGAACATTACAAAACTTCCTCATCTTGGAAAGTGACATTTGCATTGTTAAGGGTTATTTAAAAATCATATCACATTCTTTTTCTGTTTTGTTTTGTTTTTGATTTTGAAAAAAAAAATGCTCATCCTCCAATCCTCCATATCTGACAATTCAATCAGCTCTCTGACTCTCTCTATGTCTTTCTCTCCTTGCTTGCAATGCATCTTGGGTAGAATTGTGGAGCAAGCACCAGGATAACAGAAAGCAAAAAGCTATGGAAAAAGAACAGAGTAAGATCACTTCCCTAAGCACCCAATTAGACTTTCCCAACCTGCAAACTATCTATTAAATCCTGTTTCAGTGAGGACGTGAGTGTGAGGAACCCCTAGCCTGTCCCCATTATTTCTCTACTCAGAAAGACATTCTACAGACACATGGCCCAAAATGAAAATGCCTTGAATGCTGTATGCCCTAGAACTTTTTTTTTTAACAACACTTGGTTTAATGTTGTATTGGACGTTTTCTTGAGATAAACTGACTTCTGTTATCAAATTTGTTTGTACGATTTTTCTAAAAGTTACTTTTTAGGCACAGCTTCTTGTGTAGTTCCTTGTAGTAGTGGGAGGTATGACCAGAAATTATAGTTTAAATGATTGTGGTATCGGGGTGTATCATGGTGGAATGTAACGTACCTACAATCTAACAAAGACCACATTTATTCTTGTTATTCTTTGGTTTCCAAAGAACGAATAACAAAGCCAAAGTGACCTTCATATTAATGATGTCCTTTAAATTTATTTTCTTGTTGAAGATGCCGACATATTTGAATTTAAGTTTGTTACATAGCTCTTTTCTAAAAGGCATCTAATACCAATATGTTTGTTAAAAGAGCAGCCAGTGTATTTAGGCGCAAAAAACTTTTAGTCACACTGTGTAAAAGACAAATGGTATGAGACTATAAAAACAGTCTTCGGAACAAGTTTGTTTTTGTTCATTAGCTATAGATAACATGTTCATATCTCTGATGATCTCTGATGACTTTTTTCTTCTTCAGTGGCAGCACACTGAGTGGTACAGTGTAATCTCGTGCTGCTCATTTGCAAAACTGAGATCACCATCATATTGGCACACTAATGGCAGCCAAGCTTTGTCCCCACTTCCTGTGTCTGACTGACTGGTTGTGTGTTTGCCTGCATGTATGACTGCTTTTGTCTGTGTGAACCTGTGATAAGGTAGCACTATGGTGAACAAACTGGTCTTGTGAAAATTCCTTCCTTTATTGAAGTGACATAGCTCTGGTATGGATAGGTGCTAGATTGGGTGCTTGGTAAAGACTCACTATTGTGTGCTAAGACCTGCACATTGTCTTAAGTGGCACTGGAATAGAAAAATCAAAGATAAATCTGTATAGTAGTAATTACGAGTACAAATGTGGCCGAATTTACTGGTAATGACATGGCAGCCTGTGGCCCTTATTCATCAAACTTGCACAGATTTGAGCTCACTGAATGACCTATGAATGAATCTGCGTCTTCTTCATGAAACAGTCACATGAGTGGCGATTTGACACAAATGATCTAGTGAGCTTCACCTGCATGGGAACAGCCCCTTATTTATTTATCCAGTCTCTTATCTATTTATCATGTCATATGCGTACGACACACCCCAATGTCCCGTCATATACTTTTAACTTACATAAAACACACCCTTCTCTACTTAGAACAATTGCTGTAATTATTGATGATTATTTAGCTGAAAATTAAGTATTTTCGGGGTTTTTCCCTCAAATTTACAAGCACCCAGGTATGCCAATGATGAAACTGATAAATAAAAACCCTCTCTGTGGAATGTGTGTACAATCTAAGATAAGATTTGACCATGTGCAACACTGATGAATAAGAGCCAGTTTTTTTCTGTACCATGATAAAAGTTGTGGGAACACTACTGCCAGGCAACAGGGACATATGGAAGTCAGCTAATGCGCAAAATGAGCTCTTATAACGTAGTGACAATAGAAACAAAACAAAACCATCAGTACGATGACCATTTCCTACAGTTATGTTGGTAAATTACCATGAAAAGGCTCAGTGAGTTTACACTCTAATTAAATTTATAAGTGAATTAGTAGTAAATAGCACATAATAACACAAAATAAACACATTTCCAAGCATCCAGTGTAGCTCCCATTCTTAGGCTTGCTTCTAGTCATTGGACGTATCCCAGGCTGCAGTGCAGAGAGGCAGATGAAAGATAAACTGACTGTGTGTTTCCTGCAGGGGCGGATGGGGCAAAACAGCGTCCAGAAGGGGGCGACACAGAGGAGAAGAAATCACAGATCAGTGCGGACAGTGGCCTCAGTGTGACCTCAGGCTCTCAGGTGTGTGTGTGTGTGTGTGTGTTGTGTGTGTGTGAAGTCAGACAGACATTTGTAAATTTTTTAAAGAATTTGTCAAGAACTCGATCATTATATAATTCACATTTGTCTGCAGAAGAGTGATACGGAGTCGTTGGCGAGTTCAGAGCCTCCAGTTTTGACGAGGAGTACCAGTCAGGACTCTGAGGCCAGCACAGTGGTAGGGCACGACCAACCCTGAGTCACTACGCATTAGGACAGTCAGGACCAATTTTACTGTTTAAACACTATTCAGATTTCTATAAATATTTATGCAGGGCAAAATAAACCACATTTCAGTGCTAAAGTACACTAGTCATATACATGTTACACAAATATCTCATACAACATTTTTGTGTGTACAAACTGATTAAGATTTTCCTATATGCCTGTACATGGAATATTCTTTAAATCTTTGCTTTAAATATTCATAAATAGACACAATCACTTCCAAGCAGACTGGCTTTCCTGTATCTCTTGCAAAGCTGCTCTCATGTTTCTCATTAAGTCCATGGTGTTGCAATCCGATCGTGAACATTGCCTTCTGATCTGCAGGTGAGTAACAGCTCAGGTGAGACACTGGGGGCTGACAGTGACCTGAGCAGCACAGCTGGAGACGGACTGAGCGGCCGTCCCTCTCCGCACCTCGCACTGTCTCGCTCCACTCTCTCAGACAGCGAGATCGAGACCAACCCTGCCACCAGCTCTGTGTTTGTGAGTGTCAGTTTTAATGCCTTAACCGACAAAAGTACTACACAGTCATGATACGTGATCCAGATTATTACCTGATTATTTTGCTCTCTGTGAATTGGGTCAGGTGTGTTAGGAGATTAAAAAAACAAAAAAAAACACTGAAACCGTGCAGAGTAGTGGCTTTACAGGACTGAAACCCTGGTATAGACTGTCTATTATGGTATTTCTCAGTGGTCCTGGAGTATTCCCATCCTGCACATTTTGGTGTTTTGCCTCCTCTGACTCACTCACTTCAACCTAGTCCAGGCGTGTTAATTAGCTGATTATGCAAAACACTGGTCTTTTGCATATTACCAACCATCAGCTGTATGTCTGTTGTTTTACTAGAATGTCTAATTTGGCTAATTCAATTTATATATAATTTATTAATTGTATATATAAACTTGAATCAGTATAATTTTCTTACTGACTCAGGGAAAGACCCATAAGCTGAAGCCTGGTGTGAAGGAACCTGTTGGGGGTGTGGCTAAGGGAGCTCCTGCACCACCCCTTGAAGATCTTAGCCTGAGGATCTACCTGTGTGAGGGGCTTCTGGGTAGGACTTCTCATCTGTTTTACCCCAACTCCTCTTCCCACATGATCTCTCCAGCTCTCTTTAAAATTTTCCTCACCTTTTTTTATTTAATCAAGGCTTCTCTTGAATTACTGGCTTTGTGTGCTGTTGTAAACAGCTTTATTCTTAATTCTCTTTAAATTGCTTCATTATTTGTCTGTTTAACACTAACATTATTTTAGGTTAGGTTTTTATGTATATTAATTGTGTAATCATAAAGTATGGGGTTATGTAATAAATTAAATAATCTTAAAAATATAGGCTTACTTTTGTGCCTAAATTACATAACCATAAGACAGAGCCCAACTAGTACAATATGTCTTTGGCACTATCTTGGCATTCTCCATCTTTGCTGTGTATATACTGTGTATGGAGTATTGCTTGTTTGGATCTCTGTTACACTGTACAGATTGTTGCTAACACATTAATGCACTAACACTACTCTGCTCTGCTGCCCTGCCCTCTTGCTCCTTTTTCTCTTTCCCGCTCTTCTGTTTCTCTTAATGCGGCATAGGGAGGGATAAGAGCTCAGTGTGGGATCAGCTGGAGGACGCTGCCATGGAAACGTTCTCTCTGAGTAGGGCCTAACTCTGAATAATGACCTGGGATATGTGTGTGTGTGTGTGAAGGTGTGGGTGTGTCTGTGCATGGGATGTATATGAAGCATGTACTAGATGCTTGGGGTTTTGTGTGTTCACAGTATAGCTGGTGATGTATTCAGAATTTGTGATGCAGACCAAGGAACCTCAGCACTGCTTACTGAAAACAGCTCCCCAGCCCAGAGAGCACTATAAATATACATATTTTGCATTTTCATAATAACTACCCAGTAGCATGTTGCTATTATTATGAAATTGAAAGCATCTCTGTTGGGAGCACCAGATAAAACTTGCCAATAGCAACGCTTTCTCCCCTGGGCTTTGTAGCCAACTTGGACCCATGTCTTTTGCTAAATTTATATTTGCTAAATATAAATCTTGTATTGCAGCCTTATGCAATGTGCAAGTACAGTAAATGGAATGAGACATTGCAATCATTCTTATGTGTGAAATTTTGACTGCTTTCAGGTATGGATTTGTAATTTGTACAGTATTGTGTAAGTAGTACATAAAAATATAATGTTTGGTTGATCTGTGAAGCCATTGTTCTTGAAGTGAGGGGGTGATTAACAGTTGCTAAGTATGAGTGCTATGTGAAATAGCACCTACAGTCTTATATTAAAATGTGTTGCTTTGTTGTTGATAAACTTCGACATACTGTGCTGCAGTGGCATTTGTGGGGAAAACTCTTTCAATTTGACACCTTGCTTGTGTTGAAAGTGTTAATTATCTCACAATAATGTGTTTGTGTGTGTGCTTATTATGTGTATAGGTAAGGAGCGCTCTACTCTGTGGGACCAGTTGCAGTTTTGGGAGGACGCATTTCTGGATGCTGTAATGCTTGAAAGAGAGGGAATGGGTATGGACCAGGGACCACAGGAGATGATTGACAGGTGTGTGTATGTGCATCAATGAGTGGTGATTGTAACAGAGATAAATGTAGTGCAGTTTTCATGAAGGAATGGTTAAGAAAAAAAAAAAGATATTGTGGTGATGCACTGTTGATGTGTTTGAGTAGTCATAGATTTGTATGTGTCTCTACTAAGGTACCTGTCACTGGGTGAACATGACCGTAAGAGACTGGAGGATGATGAGGACAGACTGCTGGCAAATCTTTTGCACAACATGATAGCCTACATGCTAATGATGAAGGTGCACATTGTTTTTGGCTATTTGAAGACACACATTCTTGCTCTAGCAAGTTACAGTCGTTACAGTGTTTTGGCGGAATCTGCATTTGTCTAGGTGAATAAGAATGACATCAGGAAGAAGGTCCGCCGTTTGATGGGGAAGTCTCACATCGGTTTGACATACAGCCAAGAGATCAATGAAGTCTTGGACCGCCTAGCACAGATGGTAAGAACCAATCCAAGAACTAGTCCAACTGCATCTGCTTACATCTGCTTTAGCTTTTCTCCACCAATTCCCTTATTACTAGAATCCACTGCAGTATAGGAAAGTAGCCTTGTTAGTTTTACAGGTGCTACTCTGTAGTTGTATTTCTGTCTGATTTTCTCCCTTCACCCCTGTTACTCTGATAAATTCCAGCCAAAATACCTACTTGTGTGGTCTGACCATTTTAATCCTTTCCAAGTAGACATCACATTGCTTCTTGCATTTGTGTTTTTTAACCATTGCTAGATGCCAAACTTTGCATGTGTCAAAAATGCTTAAATACTTCTGGAAATAATGAAATGAATGTGTTTTAACGGTAGAGTAACTTATTTTCTGTGGGTTGTATTACTTTGCCTCCTTAATGCCCTTATTGCAAATCCATTAGAAGGAGAAGAATCAGTCAGAATAGTGCAAGGCTTGTATGTTACAGATGGCCTTTGCGTGTACATATGCCACGATATAATGAATAAATCAAATCAGAATTTTAAGAAATAAATTAATGACCCAATAATGTGATCATGGCAGCATGAGAACGCTGTGGTAAACTCACATATCCAATGTTAATTTATTGCCATCCTCATGTAAGAGGCTCATAAATATTTTTTTGCATATTTCACTCTGAGAAATCATACTTTGCACAATGAAGACACTATTTCATTTGAAATGCTTCTTCCATCTGATTCTTATGCGTCTCTTTTCATTCATGAGTTCTGAATCCAAGAAGATGGAGTGGAAGAATCCTGAAAATTGTGTTAATCAGGTTTTAGAGGTTAAATGAGAGATCATCAGTTATGTTGTTTCATTATAGAACGGAAGGGAACTTCCCATAAGGCCGAGTGGAAGCCGCCATATAAAGAAGCAGACTTTTGTAGTGCATGCTGGGACTGATACCACAGGCGACATATTCTTCATGGAGGTATGTGTATGTATGGAAGTACAGATGGACGCACAAAGTCTGATCTACTTATTTCTACAAAATACAAGTGAGTTTCTGTAAACTGCTTCATCCTCTTGTGTGTATCTGTGTGTGAGCAGGTGTGTGATGACTGCATCGTACTACGCAGTAACATCGGGACAGTGTATGAACGGTGGTGGTACGAGAAGCTGATCAATATGACCTACTGTCCCAAGACCAAAGTGCTCTGTCTGTGGAGGAGGAATGGACTAGAGACACAACTTAACAAGTTTTACACGAAGAAGGTCAGAATGCACACTATTACTCATGCGTATGTCAGTGGTTAAATTAAACTTGACATAGTTCCAGCTGTAATAGTGGGCTGCTAATTCTGTCTGTCTGCATAAAATGACCTGATGTGCAATAAATGTATTGTATTTACTTCTCGTTTCATTGCGGTTTATCTGTGCGTGTGTGCACTAGTGTCGGGAGCTGTACTACTGCGTCAAAGACAGCATGGAGCGTGCAGCAGCAAGACAGCAAAGCATTAAACCAGGTATGTGTTTGTTGAGGGAGCAGTTGCATAGATCTCTATTTATTCATCATTTATTCACTTCATTATCAAATAGACAGTGTAGTGGTTGTGAAACCACACTGACATGGATTTATATATGGTAATTTCAAATGAATGGAGTCCACTTGTGTGCATTTTAAGTGCCTTGTGATCTCAGTATAAATACACCTGTTGCCTAGAGTTGTTAGAGAATATACCTAAACAAACAGCAATATGAAGACAAAGCAGTCAAAACAACTCTGGGACATGGTTCTGGAAAAGTATTAATCAGGTTTTGGTTATAAAAATATCCCAAACTGAATATCCAGCATATTATTAAAACTTGTAAAGAATATGGCACAACAATGACTCTGCCTAGAGCAAGCCATCCACCAAAAGTCAGTGACTGGGTAAGGAGGGCATTAGTCAGCGAAGCAAATAAGCAGCCAAGGGTAACACTCAACATGATGCTGCCATCACCATGCTTCACTGTAGGTATGGTGTTCTCAGGGTGATGAGCAGTGCAACACTTTGTGCCGAGGCCAGAATGTTACATTTTGGTCACATCAGACCAGAAAACCTTTTTCCAAGTGTTTGCTGAGTCTCCAAAATGAATAGAACATCAACTCTTCATGAGTTTCCTTTGATTGTATGCATGTATAGGTCCAGAACTGGGAGGAGAGTTCCCTGTGCAGGATATGAAGTCGGGTGAGGGGGGTCTCCTGCAGGTCACCCTCGAGGGGATTAATCTCAAATTCATGCACAGCCAGGTAGGAGGCCACGTCAATGGCCCACTTTACCATGCATGCATGTAAAAAGTCAATGCCCACCACCTGCACATCCTCAGACTCCCTCCCTTCCTCTCACTTCTCTCATTCTGTCTTTCTCACCCCTGTTCTCTCTCTTGCTTCCATGCCTTTTTCCATACTGTCTTTCTTAGTGTGGCTGTCTTCCTCAGAGAACTTCTGAAATCAAAAGAACAGAGATGAAAAATATTTGGTGTGAACCCTAGGGCTGACACAGTAATCGTTAAAAAAAAGTATTATGCTGAAATCTTACTGCCGTTTTCCCCTCGGCGTACACTCCCCCTGACAGATGTTATCCATGATAATTCATTGTTCTAACAAGAAAAGCAAGAAAGATTGGATTTGTATGAGGGAAGAACCACATCCCACAAAAATAAACTAAAATCATGGTGCAGTTATGAAAACTCAAAAACTGTGACAGCCCCAGTGATAGCTCAGAGTTCAGCAATAAATTAATAAATTAATTCCTTTTGGTTACCAAAGAGGTTCTTGGAGGAGTAGCTCTTTTTTTTTTTTTTTTTTTTTGCTTTATTTGCTGGATGTTTGTCTTTGAGTTGCCTAGTCACTTGCATATCTTTGTTTTTTAAGGTGCACATTACGCATAAACTGTGTCAGTACTAACTGTTGTTCACTGTGGTACCAATCCTTTGTCTTCACAGTGTGTGGATATGTGTTGGTGTGATTTTTGAAATGTTTTGGTATGTCTGAGGTAAGATATAGGACAATGAGTCTGAGTGTGTGGGTCAGTGATACACAATGCAGGTTAGTGAGTAGAGACAGGACTGGACTGCAATGGTCTAATGACTTCAATACATTCCACAATAGAAGGGTTTTACTAGAAGTCTGAACACCAGCCTTTTTGAGGTTAGTGAACTTTTGACATATGGTTATGTAAGCATTGCTTTTGATATCTTGGGGATTTGGTGTGAAATGAGACCTGTGTCTAACCAAGAGGGAAACTGAGGCTTTTTTTTATTTTATTTTTTTTATAAAATGCTGTTTATTCAACAATAAATTGTTATTTTTGGGGCATATGAGACATGAGGTTTAGTAAATAAAACAAATACTATTTTTCAGAGCAGTCAGAATATATTCTAATTTTTCATAATCATCTATAGATAAAGGAAAAAACAAAATATAGTGTCTTAGTAATGTGCCTACACAGCTTCATTACACTTTGGCATAGCTTCTGCAAGTATCTGGAAATGTACTGGAGGCATGAGCACCATTTTCCCAAACCATATTCCCTCGGTTGGTATAGTATTGATGGTAAAGGAGAGTGCTGTCTAACACATCAGTCCAAAATCTCTCATAGCTGTTCAATTCTGTTGAAATCTGGTACCATAGAATGTGATCACATACTAGATCTATCAGAATGTGATCTAACATGAGCCCTTGTGCCCTGTGGATGGAGCAGGGTCATCCTGGAAGAGACCGCTCCCATCAGGATAGAAATGTTGCGTCATAGAATAAAGGTGATCAGTCAGAAGAACTTTGTATTGACTTGCAGTGAGTCTTGTCTCTAAAGGGACAACTCGACTCACGCCATGCACCATAACAGGATAACTGACCCCTGTTTTTCCTTTAATTCATCACCACGTCTGTATATTACACCTGTCAAATATTGCATTACCTATAGTAATATTTATTATACATGCATTGAAATATTAATTAGCCTATGATTTTATACTTCTGCATTCAGAAAGAACATGAGCAAAGCACCCATATAAACCACTGTAGGTAAATACTGCCTCTTTTCTAAGCAATGAAAATCCCAAGGAGAGAATATCACAATTTACCAACAAACAAAATATTTGTTTATCCACAGCATTTTCTTGTTCATGATATTAAGCTAGACCTCACCCAGCATCAGTGTAAAAATGAACCAGTGTAAAGAATGAGGGTTGTTGTTAACTTCCATTCCACCGATTCCATCCAGCCTGAAAGTTTTGCCTCATTGAAGTTGCTCAGCTCGGGTGTGTAGTAGGTCAATGTTGTGTAGGCGTTGTGTAGGTGCTGCTTCTGTGCTGCAGTTTTTTTTCCCTGAGGTTGCCAGTCCGCACTGCTGGCGGAGGAGGCATGGAGGGCAATGGAGTGGGATTACAGCAAGGCTACAAAAACAACTCTGAACACAATGACCCATTAATAAAACTTTTTTTTGTTATGTTTGCATTTTTAATATTTTTTTTTTTTCTTGATTATTGGTTACTGATTCTTGGGGGGACGTAGTGCCAGTGGGTGGTTTATTTTTCTGCTCTTTTGTGCGATAATAATCCAAAGCGTTTCTCTCCCATGCTCTCTCTCCCTGCAAGGAGCGGAAGGTACACCACCTCTGCTGTCTTTGCTTGTTAGCGGGTCATGTTTTCCATTGGCATTCTTTTCTTTCTTTTCTCCATTTGTAGCTGTTGTAGCTGACTTCGGTTATTTATTTTATATATTTATTTATTTTTTGGTCTCTCGTTTCATTTTTTCTGTTTTTCTGATGGAATTTTTCATGCTTGTTTCACATGGGCCTCAGACCATCTTGGTTTTCATTAATATTACCATCTTCCATGTATACAAATATTTATACAACTGCTGCACTTAATTTCAATGCTGATTTCTCTGGTAAATTCAGGAAAATATGAAATAAATACTTCATTTATTTCTTTCCTGCTAGGTAAATCAGGTCTGATGTAGTAAAGTTAAATGAATTGACACTTGTGATCACATTTTGACTTGCACGTCCAGCCGTCATTCATCCGGCCCATGTTAGCTTCTCAGCATGGAAACTTCCTCTCTCTGTAGTCCTTTTAAGTTCTGGTAGCTTTTACAGAGCTTGCTTATTATGTGCTGTCTTCGTTTCTCCCTGTTTTACTGTCTACTGACTGTCCAAATTGTCATTTCTATCACTGTTTTGTTTTCTTTTTAATATTTTTTGTTTCCAAAGGTGTGACTGAGTTGCTAACAGTGTGCTGTTTTCTTTTGTTTGTTTTTTCATTTTAGGTTTTCATAGAGCTGAATCACATTAAAAAGTGCAATACAGTGAAGGGAGTCTTTGTCCTGGAGGAATTTGGTAATTACCCCCATTCTGATTCTCGGCCTGTACGCGACACGGCAGTAAACCAAACTACACAGTATAATCACAGATCAGATTGAGATAGTTCACATCACACTAATATTTTTGTAATATGTCAATGATGTCCAGCTCTTTATGTATTTAACTTGGTGTTTATAGAGAAAGGTAGACCACAGAGCAGCCTCAATCTGTGTTGGAGTGAGATACACTCAGATACAGTCTTTGTTGGTTAACATGTTATCAGTTTCACACTAGAATTGTTTTTAAAATTGAGTTCTTAGGCTAATCTTTTTTTTTTTTTTCCTCACCTAGTAGTTTTAGCCTTATCCTAGATCCAGAAATCTATGTGTCTTCAATTGTTTTGTGAAGCCAGAACAAATTTTAGAGGGATGAACATCTGGGTTATTTTGCTTCAGTCATATGTTGTATGATGGTGCTTGTAGTGGGTTTATTCTCAGCTTTATAATGGTGTAGTTTTAGCTTCAGGATTAGATAGGGTTACTGCCGTGTCTCTGTGCTTCCTTTTTGTAATGCGCCCTTCATCTTTGCTGCTATGAAAACCTTCATTCTCCAGCAGGTAAAGTGCTTGTCACCTTAATCTTTCTGTACTTCTCTTTCCACTTTACTCCTTTCATTCATCCTTCCTAACTGACTGATAATTGTCTTTATCTCATCTTCATGGCCTTGGCTGTCCAATGTTTTGCTAAGATCACGTGCTTTCGCTTGTAGCAGTAATCATTTCATGAGCTATTGTAAGGCTGGCAATCCCTAAATCATGTCTCTTGCTGTGAGGCTGTTTATTATTCTTTAACCCCCTAGTGGAGGAGTTTGCTTGTCTTTTCTTGATGTTCCACTGAAGGTCTCTGTGCTCTGAGCTTAGCAGGGAATGGTTGCTTGTGAAAACAGTCATGTAGAGACACTGAATGGTCTGTTGAACTGTTGTGATGGTCATGTTTAGTAACTTTAACTAAGTTGTTTTAAGTAATGATTCATTACTGATTACTGATTGACGAAGAGGCTTAGATTTTGATAATGATGATAATGTTGATTATACACTTACTTGCCAGTATTTTAAGTATATCTACCTTAGCTACACTTTTTACCAGTTTATTAGGTAAACCTGCCATATAGGAGCACTTTGTAAGTGTTGTACAACAGATCACACAACACTGGTTGAAAGTGTTCTAGTTGTGCTGCCATATATGTCCCATGGGTTGCTAAGTAACGGCAATGGTTGTGTAACTCCAAGTTTCGAATTGCTAAACATCAAATTTTGAAAAATTACTTTGGTCAGAGTCAGAAGAAGTGGGACATTATTATTATTATTATTATTATTATTATTATTAAAATGTCCTAAGCCATAACTCTGACCATTACCACTAGATGGCGGACAAATGCAATACCACTTCATTTGCCAGTAAAATAGCATGAAAGAGGAAATTTCTCCCTCATACTGTGAGCGAACTGTCATATTTACTCTGAAGGCTTTCCGCAGATGTTGTAACAACTATATATTTATGCATTGTTCAAAAATTATAATCTCAGTTGGTCTTTTCCTATTAAAAATGGCAACTGATATTAGCTCTTTTGCTGAGGAGCCAGCTAATGAAACATACAGAGTAGCCGCTTCTTTCCAGGCTGAACCAAATCCATTTGTTCTCCAAACAGCTGTATTGTTGATTTGTTGCATAGCAGCAGGCAACTTGGTGGAACTAATTTGTGGCAGAAGAAACGGACAATATTAAACGTACATATTTGAGACAATGTTTGTAGCTTCGTTGCTTTACTTTTTTCATTACTACGTAAACTGTAATAGAACAGTCAAGGTTGTGCGTTATCGCAAAACAGCTTAGAAGATCTACGGCATTCGCCTTCATGCCAGCGACCGAATCACAACCGAGTGTGTGTCAGCCTCTCTCCAGTGGAAAGACACTACCATAGGACCACTACTGACCAGACATTATTTGATTGGTGGAATATTCTCAACACAGCGTTGACACTGACATGAGAGTGTGTATCTTGCTGGTACGAGTGTATCAGGCACTGCAGCATTGCTGAGATTTTTTTTTAAAGCACTAACTGGCTACTTTAAGATGCTCACCTACCTTGTTGGTCCAGTTAGGGATTGTACCTCATGTGTTAAACATCCACTGATGCTCAGCACTGTCAGCTGACAGGATATTTTTTGTTGGACTGTTTCTCAACCCAGTAATGTAGTTGTTTAAATGTTTAAAACTTCAGCAACACTGCAGCACCTGCTACACTCATAACAGTGCCACTCACAGTAGTGTCTCTACCATGCCAGTGTCAGTACTGTGCTGAGAATAACCCACCACTCAAATTATACCTGATTATACCTCAACACTGGTCCCTTTCTGTAGATGAATGGGGCAGGAAGTAGCTGACAAATTGCATGGCAGCAGTTAGTAATCGTAAACCTATCAGGTGCATCTATATGGTAGGTTTACCTGAAAAACTAGTGTAATCAGAAAATGTTTCTATAGTTTATATACAAATGAAGATAAAGATTATTATGTGTTTAACTATTTGTTGATTTTGCCATGGGCCATATATGTCTTCTTTCTCTTCTCTCTCTCTCTCTCCCTCTCCCTCTATCTCTGTCTCTCTCTCTCTCTCACACACACGCTTTCTTCTCTTTTCTTTTCTTACCTCTTCCAAACTCTTGTTTTTCTCTCGCACATGTGATTTGCAGTTCCTGAAACTAAAGAAGTGGTGATCCATAAGTACAAAACTCCCATGGTAAGATAAAACAGGCCAGTAAATATTGTATTCAATTAAGAATATTATGTTTCAATATTTTCCAGAGTTAAAAGACCCTACACTTATTAAGGTGTTATTTCTTCTTGTCTGTTCACTCAGGCACATCAGATCTGTTACTCTGTGCTCTGTCTCTTCTCCTACGTGGCTGCAGTGAAGGGGAAGGAGGCAGAGGGCAAACCCAAGATGCTGTCCCCTCGCCCATTACCCAGCTAGTGCACCCTTCTGCCTGCTGTATTATATTCTGGTTCTGTCCAAAACCTCCCTGTAAAAGCTACACTATAACTTATTCTCCAGATTATCCACACATCTGCTTCTTTACTGCTGTCTTGAGCCTCTGGCTTACTTGCCTGTCCTGGACAGTATTCCTTACACTTATCCACCCTCTCACAGTATTTAATCAAGATCAACGGCAAGTACATATTACAAGTATAAAAATACTGTTTTCCCTCCAGACATTCTTATATATCAGAATGGAACAGTAACCACACCCCCTGCAGATCTTTCCTCAACTCCTATTCGTCACTGTCCTCGTTTTTTGCCTCTAGTGAGCCATACTGCCATGCTGCTGTCCCCTTCTCTTGCACGTGATCAGAGGTGCCCATATCCACACTATGCCAACACTAAAAATCAGCATTGGTGTGTGCAGAAAAGTGCCCTCTGTCCTAGCAAGCTTCTCCTTAACCCATCCTTAGAAATCCCAGAAAAATAATTCTGTGTAGTCACTGGGAACGTACCATCTGTCCTGTCCAATGATGATTTAAAATGCTTCATGTTATGGGGCTACAGAGTGTGTGTTTGTGTGAGTTGTGTGTGTGTGTGCGTGAGCGAATGTGAGCCTTAGCAGGACCACACAGTGCTTAAGTGTTTCATTCAGCCTGTTCCCTCTGCTGTATTTGGTCCAAGGTGTGTGTACATCTTTAGCTTTGCCTTGAGCCTACTGTACTAGTTTTACTGTAAAACTGTCTGTGAACAGCTGTGATAAATTGCATGTTGCTGTAAGAAAATGAAAAAAAAAAAGCTAATGAAAAACACTGAATAGTAATACAAAAAACCCTATGCTGTACATTTCACTGGAGCAATGTTTAAAAAGAAAATTAATGTTCTAAAACAAACTGTGGTTTGTTGAGTAGATGTGCAATACTGTAGTGGGTATGAAGAACAAGTTCTCCACTGTCCCCTGTGAGAGTGAAAGCTATATAGGCATAGAGGCATTGAGTGAATGTGTGAATGCTGAAACAGCTGCTTTTGGAGATCTCTTGTATTCAGATGTGGGTCTGTAGGTGTACTGATGTCCTGTCGTCAAATCACTGTTTGAGAGAATCTACATATGTAATTTAGAGAAACGTCCCATTTAAATTCATTTTCTTGCTTTTGTATGTGTTTGTTCAAGGAGGAGTATTCCTACAATGTCTCTGATATGCATTTTTAATGTTCTTTTATGTGGTGTTCTAATTTTAACAGTTCATTTCGGAAAAGTATATGTAGAAAATGGTGTCTCAGTGAAGAGCAATCGTTTTTAGATGGTCTTAAAGGCCCACTTTCTGTAGGCTTAGTTGTAAATAGCACAAGATTGATTCATCAGGTCAAAGAGTCTCCAAAGACAGATGTTTTGAAGTGAATGCTGAGTGACTGAAAGAAACAGACACTGTAGCATCTGAGCTAGTCAGGTCTTTCATTCGGTTCCACTTACTACTGAGAACAAGAGGGAAAAGGAGAACAGAGACGTGTTGGATGTAAATATTTCAGTGTTTAAAAAGTATTTATAGAACCTGTACAGCTTTGGCAATATGACAATAAAAGAAGTCTAACCCAAATAAGTGGCCTTTATCTGTACTTCCTGCTTTATTTTCAGTTGGAAATGAATGTGGGGTTGGTTTTATTCTCCTCTCTTTTAGGGAATCCCCGTATCCTTCTTAAAGGGCATTCTGATGCTCAAGCCACATGTTAGAAGTCGGGTCTGATGGATTGAGGAATAACATATATCATGAGCTGATGTAGCTTCCTTTCCAAAATGACAAAAACAGGACAAATGTATGTTTTAGGAGCTATAAAAATGTTATTAAAAATAAATTTGTGTTTTAATTGGGTCTTAATTGGTTATATATTTGTAGTTAAGAGTCATGGCATTATTACAAGCTAGATAACAAACCAGTGAGTCTACATAGTTCAGAAATACTTGGACAAAACCCTAAGGAAATTGTTTCAAGTATGTTGTGCTTACACTCAAGGGTGTGTTCACTTCTGCTACACAATCTTCTACTTGTGCTGCAAGTGGCCACTCATTTCTAGCAAGTTGACAAGGGCATGTTGAAAACACAAGTGGAATGCCAGGGTAATGTAAAGTATGCTGTTCTTGATTTAAGTACCTTACTGCAATGCCTGCAACTTTCCAAAACTCGTACACAATCTCCTTTTGAGAAGCTTTATTATTAAGACAATAAAAGTACATTACCAGCACTGTTAACATCCTGAAAAGTTTTAAATCTGGTACAGAGTGAGTGATCTTTTTCTGTATCCTGCAAACATACACTTAAGACACTGAGGATAAAAAGTTATGATTATGCATTGACACTGACAAAGAAAAAACAAGTCCATGAATTTTCCTGTAGTTACAGTAGTTATACCAAAAAATACCTTTTAATGGAAGATGTGTCAACATTTTGTGCTGTTTTTCTAACCTAATTAAGAAGACCTAATTATCTCCTCTGAGCTGCTAAAGCACATAGTTGTCACGCTTGCCATTACACATAAATAAGATACAAACAGAACAGCAGCACGTGGCTGTTTATGCATTGCAGGTGCATATTTTGAAATAAAATTTATGAAAACAAATCCACTTCATTCTAAATAACTTAATGTCAGTAGAATATTTACAACATGCTGTATTAATACTTTTCCACCGGACGGTGTGGCGTGGCACGGCTCGGCTGTTTCCACCTATAAGTGAACCATGCTGTACTCTCTAACGGCACAAACATCTTCAATAATAAGCTATAGCTTAATGTCTTCCAGAGTTTACCAGTCTTCATAAAAGTCCTCTTTTCTGGCAGATTTAAGTGGCCAGCAAAGTTTAAACAGCAATTTATGGTTTCATTTTCTTTTATTTATCTACCCTCAGTAATGTTTTCTCATCACTATTCAGCTTGTTCTTATATTTCTTTCCTGTGATCCAAGTAAAGACCAACATCTTTAGTTCCCAAATCCCAAATGGCCTCCTAATCAGCATGTTGTGAAAATGTTTTTCAATGTTGTTTGTACTTAATGTCCTCCATTTACACTGAAAATTAAGGAATTGGCTGTGTTTGAGAAGAAAAGTGAAAGTTTGCTCCTCTTTGGACTAAATATTAAAGTATTTCCACCCTTTTGTTTTGCTGTGAGTAGTGCCATTAAGCAATGTGCTGTGTCTCGTGCTTACTTTCACTCTACGGTACGGCATGTGTATTTTAACATCAGCTGAGAGACAATAGTTTGAATTTCTTTTGAGTAGTATTTTATTAATCATGTCTATTAAGACGCCACCAGGGAACCCCTCCTACCTTCACGAGGGCAGGATATGGATAGTTCTGTTGCCAAATCATGGTGAGCCGCACTGTTCGGTGGAGAAACGCTGTATAGCACTATGTAAATTAAAATTTACAGGGAAAATAAATGTTTAGCATCATTAGGCTACTAGTATTATTAAATACTAATTTGGTAATTCATTGACAGAGTTCAGAACTAAGGATTAAAATGTCCCTAAAGAATTTTAGCAACAGTGTTGGTAGGTTCCACATAATGACTTCATGGGTGTTCAGTTTCTTAGTCAGGCTTTTAAATTCATTTTGCCATAGGTGTGAGAAGATTAGCTTCACATCCACTGCACTGTTAGAGTAATCTTTTACTATTTATAGCCCAATAGAGTAGCACATTTTTACCAGAAGACCATCCTGGTGCACAAAACTTTCAGACTAAGCTGAAAAAGAGTCAAAGAAAAGTTTTTTTGTTTTTTTTTTACCCTCATGAAGCAATTGTAGATCTCAAAAACGTATTTACTAAATCTCACACTGGGGTTGTTCTTAAAAGATCCTGTTTAACTAAGCAGCGTGCAACAGTTCAAGCTTCAAGCTTAGACTCCTACTGACAGTACTTGTGTTTCAGATGAAGTAAAAGGAATCCCTAGCTGTCCCCATGGACGGCTTTACGGAGGATGCGCAGACGGGACATGACTTCATCCCAGTCCAGGTATGCTCCCTCTAGGTGTCTTAGGGTCCTGCCGCCAGATGAGTAGTGCTTCCGGCCGTGCAGAAGACGCCAGTTATCAAAGGTTACCAGGTCACCTGTACATAATAGACAATTATTTATCTCACTGAACATGAAAGAATTAGACTACATTTCCCAACTCTCACATTCTGGCCACTGCTACTGGAAATGTTGCTCTGTTTTCCATTAAGTGTTGGCCTCTACACCAGACCAAAAACTTTCCATGTAATTAGGTAGATAAAAAAGAAAGAATATGACACATACATAACAAAATATCCAGCCAAGTTCTGAATCTGCTGCTCATTTGCAGGTCAGTATGAAGAATATCCAAAGAGGAATAGAGCAAAGAGCAATAACTCAAGTTTTTGTTTAAAAACCTCATTGTTAAAAAGATTTGTGCCAAATTTTCATTTTCAATTCAATAAAGAGAGTTAGTTGGACAGAAAAAAGGGGTGTCTCATTAGTTTTTCCATTGCAATAGACTGACCTGGCTCCATCCTGTAGGTGACCATGTTCTCCGGCTGGCTCATCAGCTCCACAAAGCTCTTCAGCGAGGAGTAGAACGGCTGCACCTGATTGAGAGGTAGATCCAGGATAGAATCTCGGGTTGCATTGTTATAGTTTATCCTCACCACACGGCCTTCATTGTCCACACTGCACAAAAAACAGAGCAGACCTTTTTCTCTACCAGGTGGACAAAAGATGGCGCTGTTTTTACACCAACACTGGCACTCATGGACCGCAAAGTAAAAGTCATGTGACTTATATAATCACGGCCTTGTTTTCTTTTGTAAGCTATGTGAATTATAATGTTCCTATACCATGCATTCTGATGCTAGTTTAGGGTGGCGTTTTGATTTAATGGCCCTCTAAAGCACTAAAACATGAAGCACATGGGAACATGTATTACATCAGTGAGGTCTGGTCTGTAAATTAGATGACCTCAGCATACATCTGAATTTCCAATTGCAATAAATTTATATACACGACCATGTCCTACAAGCCCATCTCAGCCAACAATGGAGGGTCAAGTTATTAAACCAGCGGTTCTCAAACTGGGGCCACAGAAAAAGTTGGATTCAATTTATTAAATCTGTTTTGTTCAAATCTAAAAAAAAGTGGTCTTTGTTTACAAGCTCTATTTAACAAGCTCTAATGTCATCAGAACAGCACCACATCTCTTGTACGAGCATGTAAGTGACAGCTAGAGAAAGCTAGCAATATGGACATGTTTCTGGTATGATAAAGTCCTAGTCAGCCAAGTGAACATAATGATAGGAGAGTGCTAATGGCAAAAAAAAATCCATCCAAAATCCAGTAATTAACATTTGCATTTTAATGTGCTTATCTGCTAACTAAGTATTCAGTGACTGCAGTTTTGGGTTTTCCTGGTGAGCAGGGGACATTGTTGTGATACTTCAAGTCTCCACAAACGGGGGCTTTGCACACGCTCTGTGTGTGTATGAGAGTGTTTCAATAGTGAATTGTGGTACATGGTCACATTTGTATTCGTCTCACTCTATAATGCGGTTCTTGGACTGCACGCTGAAGTCGCAGTAGTCAGAGCCGGTGTCTGTGTAGTCGATGTAGAGGGATGAGAGTGTGTTAAATGCCTCGGGGTCCTCTCTCCTGAGCAGCTCGGCCATGTGGAAGCCGTCCACCACCTCACTCTCCCCACCCTGCTGGGCCTGCTGCAGACAGTGTAGAAACTGTACCTGCCAAGTCACACACATAATAAACAAAGTGTTACTTTTAAGGCGTAACACTAAGCAGGATTTCAGGTGTCTCAAACTTACACTGCATTTATTTTATAGGATTTCCAAGAGTAATTTCTGCAGCAGACTACACACAGATCCCTTTGAAGAGAATAAGTCTGATTATATTAACAGGACATCAGTGCAGGCAGACTTTACTTTACAATTACTTACTTCATTAAATATCTGACAGGGCTTTAACATTGTAATTTACTGCTAATATTTATTTACTGCTATATAACTTACTGCTTCGAACTGGGTAGTTGAAATAAACTTTTTTCATATTTTCCAGCAACCATTTGAATCAGTTTGTGATAGCCCTACTTCTACATGAACATGCACAGAACTTTATAAATATCACAACCGGTTACAACTCACTGTCTTCCTTCTTTCTTAGAAAGAAAACCTTTACACTGAATTCTACAAGCAAGCACTTTCTAGTACAGATACTATTGTATTTGATAGATATGACATTTTAGGTGCTTTTAGTGATATTTTAATAATATTGTCCTTCCACATTTATATCACACAGTGAAATGAATGAAAACGATTGTGATGTGATTACACAGTAGCTCACTGTAAATACATAATAAGTAACAATAATTCTCCTTTATATAGTTGGGTGTGGGACAGTTTAGACCAAAAAGGAGGTGCATGCAAGCTGATATCTTTTTGTCTTCACTTTATGTTGAGATATATATATGAAGAATTAATATAGAGAATCATTTAAATTCATTGTAGGTTGTAAATATGTAATTGTTCAACTGGTGCCAGTTGTAGATGCTGTAGTTTCCGACCAGACAGTGACCCAGAATAAAAGACATATTTTCACAACCTTTTCCAAAGGATGTTTAGAAGGGGGACATGGTTTCTACCATGGGGCTATCTAAGAGCTAGCATGACCTGCTTATGAGCCACAGAGCCTTAACCAGCATGACTAACCATTTCTGTGGGAACATTTGAGTGTATGATATGCTAGCAGGTCAGTCTATCAGAGCTTATATAATGCAGGCAAACCAAATATGGCCATATGAGTGACATTCACAGTCAAAATATCACACAATTTACAGTCAGTTTATGTGAATCATGCATACACTGTGTGTGTGTGTGTGTGTGTGTGTGTGTGTGTGTGTGTGTGTAGGGTGGAGTACTCACCCCAGGAGGATGGTGCAGAGCAGGATAGTCCGTGTGCAGGCTCAGCTTGCCTGAGGTATATGCTACGTTGTTGGCCATGGGCTTGTCTTGCACTTGCCATGTGTGTCTGTTGAGGAAAACACAGCACATGTTTAACAGTGTCTGTGTGAATTGACTGTAGGAAACCACAGTTGTAAAATGGTTACAGTGTTTTTGTAGTTGTGCAAGAGAATTTAATAACTGTAAGGAATTGTTGCAATAGACATAACAGACATTGTGTTATAGTAATACTCAATGAGGCAACGGAAGACTGGAGTTTTGCGATTACGGCTACGAAACCCACACAGACACAGGGAGAACATGTGAAACTCCACCCAGACAGTAACCCAAGCTCAGGACTGAAAAATATACATATAGTAGAGGCTTGAGTAATAATTAATTGATACAAATCAATCTCAGCTGCTCAGTTTTTTTCCAAATAAGTTCCATTCAAATGGTAATATGTGAGTGGTCCTAACGCAAAATTAATTCTTAAGTCTCTTAGCCAGCACCTGCTATTCATTTAATACGGTCCTGCAGATTTGGTCAGTAAGAGGAACATTTATATCAGTGATGTGGTTCAATCAATGTTGTGATTAAGTACTATGACAACAAATTGTAATTATTTTAACATAAACTAGAGCGTCCTAGGGATAGAAAACATACAGTGGAGCAACACTCTCTGTCTCTCCAGACTTTCTGTCTAAACGGAAGATAGGGAAGACCCGCTATGACTGGAGACACATGGAACTGCAGAGTGTAGCATGATGTCATTACTGAGAAAGTCCAGATCTGCTGGACTGTTTTCCAGTTAGGCCTCTCTCTCTCTGTCTCCCTCCTCTTCAGTAGCTTTGGACACAGTCAACTCATGATCTGATCTGTGTGTGTGTGTGTGTGTGTGGGCTGCGATCAGGTAAAACTGGGTCCAGCTGGCGTCTGGCTTCACATATGCTGTCCCTGAACATCAGAGTTAAAGTCATTGTGCAGCTCTGGAGTACATCAACACTGGCTCCAGCTAAAGCCGACAGAACACGCAGTGTGTTCCTGTATTATCTGTCTCTCGACTGTTCCCTTACTTACTAATCTGAGCACTGTTTTCCTTCCGTATCCCTTTTCCTGTCTTTTTTCTTCATTTTATTTGAAGCTTTATCTATATGGAGGGCTCGTAATTGTTCTTAAATTGTATAAACTTCTCAGAAAGTGCTTTCTTCATTTGTAATTCATGAAGGATTTCATGACAAAACAATACAAAAATACCTCATTACTGAGACGAATAGGCTGTAAGTGTCAAATAATGCACTTCTGATTCATTGCTCTGCAGTTTATGTGAAGGTCAGTGGCAGTGGAACTCATTTAAGAGAAAAAAAAAAAGATGTTTGATTTGGCCTAGATTCAGCTCAGGAAATGCTTTCATCAAGCTGATCGCAGTTTGCCAATGACTCATGTTGAACTTTTAATCTTTTACAGCAGAGCAAATCCTCTGGAAAAAGAGTGATTTAGCAGAAGTGCAATTTTTATGTGTTTCTTCATGCTAAATTAAGGTAGAATTTCACAGCTATGAAGCATACACTAACAAGGCATGAACGAATTGTGATGTAAGTGTGGAAAATACACTCCTAGCAATCTTTTCAATTATATGGTAAAACTGTGTGTGTGTGTGTGTGTGTGTGTGTGTGTGTATATATATATATATATATATATATATATATATATATATATATATATATACACACACACACATGCTTCTTACCCATAGAACGTGAGTCTGAGGTATCCAATTCTTTGACCAAGTCTAGCCAACTGACCCTGCTCTGCTGGCGCCCCCTTCAGGTACACAATCCCAACACGCCTTAGGGCCATAAGCCAGGCCAGAGCAGCCTTGTCATCATGTAGAACCTCCTCAAAATCTGCCACGGGGATCTGCAGAGCAGAGTCCCAAAATTCACGCTCTGAAACAACCCAGAGACATTTATCTGAATAAAAATCACATTAATTCCTCCATAAACACACATTACACACTTCTCACAAGAAATCCAAATACAAACTGAAACAGTTTTATCATATTACATTGTAGATAGACTATGAACAATGAAGAAAACATGCTAGTATTGGGAAATTGTTTGGAATTGCATCAGCTGTTAAATTCCTATTGAACCCTTCCAATAAATATCACCATATGTTCAGAGAAAACCCATGATTCAAGACTGAGAGAATGAAGAAAGAACACACACCTTAAAGCAAATGACTAGTGAGTTCTGTGTTCTGCAGTTTTACGTGAGCAGTTTAGTAGAACAGTTTCACAAATGCATGCTTTTTGTTGATCTCTTGCAATCTGCAAATCTTTCAGAGGTAATGCTCAAACACCGAGAATTATGACCACAGTTTTGTATACAGTATATTATTCTTAATTGTCAGAAATACATGTAAGTGCTATTACTCACGCCTGGGCACCAGTCCATGTGAATAGTAGCATCTACATTATTAGTGCCTTTGTGTGGAGTATATCTCTTATCTCTGTCTTTTTTCTGGCATGATAGAAGTGAGCACTAGATGCATCCCAGTTAGCAGGCAGATTTTTATTTAATTGGAATAGTGTGTTTTGTGTTTTCAAGACCAGAGCCAAAACATAGTGGTTAAACATGGACTCAATGTGAGAGAAACAAAAGCCACAACAGCATGTCTGAATTTATGCGTTGGAGACAGATGGTTTCTTTGGTTTGTTAATGTCAGTTAATGTCACTCTTTTGTCCTTTATATAAGCTCAACGTATATTATATATTTTTAGCTACAAAGCTAAAGTGTTATTTGTAGTGTACTTTATTACCATATTTTTAGAATTATATATTAACTCTGTAATTAAATATTTTTAAAAACTACTTGTGTCATTAAAGTGATATTATTCAGGGTAGTGGGTGACTATTTCCTCTTGCAAATGTTGTTCTTTGGGCTGTATTGTGCCCTATGTAGGTTTTTATCATGTCATTATATAATACCCTATGGAGTAAGTATATATAGTAAAACTGGAAACCATTACTGTGGGCAAATAAATAAAAGTGAATAAAATACATTGGAGTTTATGATAAAAAATATGGTATCATATCTGTGAAGAAGGGAGACAACATACCACTCTGCAATTTATGTAACAAACAGATAAGGTTTGCTAATTAATATTCAGATGCATTCAAATATAATTAAAAACCAATTAAAAATTCAAATACATTTAAAGGTACAATAGTCAATATTTTCCATTTCTTACTAATACAAATGATGTGAAAAATTATGTAGAAATGATTAAAAAAAATGAAAGTCATTATCTTAGAACAAGTGTATTACGTAGCTGAAAAAAGAACAGTTTGGAAACCTGCCTTCCGGCCCGGAATGTTTGTTTGTATATGGATTGGCCTCTCGTCAGTCATTTTATAGACACGCCCCCAATGCCCCTTCACATCATCAGTAATCATCATGAGGAGAAGGTACATGTTTATAGAGTTGTAACTTGGCTTTAAAGCAGTTGAATGCCCAAGTCTGCTTAAAACTGACGTCATGACAGTCCTTGCTAATGATAAGTTTAGTTAATATGCTAACTCTAGTTGAACCACAGTAAATTTTGAGGGCGAAGCTTCATGTACATGGGTGGAAATGGGGCAGATTCCTTAATTTAAAAAATCATTCAAATATTATTCAACTCATTTAACTGTTAGAGACCCCCCCCCCTTAAAGCTCTAATGTGAACATTCATGCATGGTAGCAGTGGTTTGCAATTCCAGTGAATTAAGCAACTAATTATTAATCCAAATAATAAACTTTAGTCAGAGGTGAATAAAGCAGTTAAAAAAATGAAAGTGTACAGTGCATGGGCTCCAACAGAACTGTAATTAAAAAATAAGAAGTATTGCTCTATGGAAAGTATGGCCCACAATTCAAAAGGGAGATTAGTAGACTTGTGCTCCAATTAGAGAGCTGAGTGGCGCACAGCCACAGCAAATGTGAGATGAATGAGAAAGAAATGACAGAATACTGGGATTAGAGGGAGGGAGGGAGGCAGGGAGCTGGGCACTTGGCCCAGGGTGAGGAGGTTCACATGGTGCTGCTCTACCATGCAACGGTGCTCAGCATTCCCTCTCATAACGACACGCATTCGATGCTAGGATTTCCTGGCAGGATTCACTCCAGTCTCAGAGCCAATCAGAGATTGGTCTCACTTTCGCATAGTTTCCAGCTGGGCTTCAGAGCAATAATACACCACTGTATCTCAAAGCAGCTCAACTGCTCTTGCACTCTCTAGCAAACTCACTAGCGAGGTAGACGAATGCACTTTAATCCCTGTTCTTCTGTTGATGTGTGTCTGTGTTACACATCTGTGTATTGATTACAGAGAGATTTTTATAGCAGCAGCAGCAGCAGCACTACTCTGGCCATGCAGCTGGCCTTGTCAACTGTGTCAAACAGATGAAAAGCAAATGGAACAGAAAGATGGAGAACAAATTCCAAGACTCATTTGCCGACATTCATTTCCTTCTGAATGTTTAGTATGAGGTGTATGTGAATGGCAAGTGTATCTAATGTGAGTAACATGAATTCACAGTGTAGCAATATAATTTGTAGGGTGGCTTTCACATTTCATACACATCCTTTATGAAGCCGTTGCATCTTTTACAACTTAAACACATGCCTTCCCACAAGATTAAGATCACGCAGAGGCAATATAGTCACAGGAAATATATTCACATTAAATGAAAGCCAGTGGAAATTGGAGATGCATTAGACCATTTTATCCTCCCTTTTCCAGAGGAGTGTTGATAATCACCCAGCTGGAAGATGTTATCAGGAAGTTTTAAGAGTCAAATTAATTAAAGCTGTATTTACACTGTATGACTTTTGGCCTGACTGTGTCACAGACAAAAAAAATCACACATCGTAAGAGAATTCTTTGCTCGTTATTTCAGTTGGTCTTAGAACACGTAATGTGACATGCTCACTAGCGGCTGATTTAGTGCCATTGTTACCAAAGACAGCTGACAACAACGTTTTGGCAGTGTGAGAAATTTTTGTGTGAGCATTACTACAACACTCATCTAAAAGCCACCAATAGGAGGACAGTATACGAGTATGCAAAACTCACGGGACAGCTCCAAATACGTTAGTGGCAATGGCAAACATAAAGCAAACATGGAGAGAAAAAATATCCTCTTTACCTCAAGCTCACTTTGATGACCGCAGCCACATTTTCTGCATGAGCCATCACAATGACTGATGACGTAAACAAAACATAGTCATTTTCATTCATCGCAGATCTATCATTAGAGGAACTTCATTGTAAAATATGACATGGAGAACAAGTTATCGCACATTCCATTACAGAATTTGGCTGTTACTGAGATCATCTCATACAGTATGACAAGTAAAAACCTAAAAGAATGTTGTAATTATACAGTCTATAACCAGCTGTAGATGAGTAGATCCCTAGCATAAGGATTTTCCATTCAAGGCAAGGTATTTCTGGCCTTGACATTTTAGGGAGACATTTTAGATAACACCATAAATGGTTGAAAGACCCAACTGTCTATTGTATCTACATGGATACTGAATCATTTAAAAAAGGCTAACACTTCATTTAAAAAAGGCTCACACCCTTCTGTATACTTGTGTGAAATTGTATGTGTGTGTCGCAAAGCCTGCTGTATTTATGACACACCCTTTGGAAAACCTGCATTTGCAAAATAAATAAATAAATAAATAAAACAAAGTTAGGGCCAATAAACACAGACGTGGCTTTGCATAGAGAACATTCCCTTTGTAAGTAGCACAATCCTGAATTAAAGACATTCAGAAAGCTCTTGAACCAATTACCAATGTGGATAATGAGCTCTTTCTTGGCCGCTCACTTCACAGTGGGAGGAAAAACTACTGGCTTATTTGATGCAATAAGATGTAGTCAGTTAATGTTCAGCAAACAAACCTCCTTATTTCTTTCTGCATTAGATTAGCACTCTGAAATAAAGTCCAGAAAAGCCAAACACGGTACTCCAGTGTTACTCAACTCCATCAATGAGACCCAAGAGAGATTCTGTAGTAAAGTATAATAGGCAAGCTAAACAACCAACACGTCACATTCAGAGAGAGGTTTCTGTAAAGTCTCCATCCCACTGAGCTTATTTATTTAAGGGGTGTAAAATTAGCTCAGGACAGTTGGAGATGCTGTTAAGATATAGAACCTCCTGTGGCTTTACTCTGAGCAAACATAAAAAACAAACACCAGTGTCTCACTTAACTACTACACATGAAAGACAGTGGAAAGGCGGAAAGGACTAATGACACTTTGCCATCAGCAACAGACGCATTACAGACTGCACAGCTGACCCCGGAAGCTTCAGAGAGTTTTATGAGGAAGATGTTTTTAACAAGAGGCAGAGACTGACCTTTGGGTTAGGTGGTAGTTTAGGTGCTCTGCTGGATTCAGTCAGGAAGTCAGGAGTAAAGGAAGATGTGTTTAAGACATAGCATAGAGCAGAGAGATTTTGCTGTATTCTTTCATTAACAACCAAGCAGAATTTGAGTTGGTTTGCACAGATATAAGAGAATTTTTAAATGGCTTTGGTTCAAAATAGAGAGTTGGTTAGACCTTCAGGAAGTTGCAATGAGCCATGCTATAATTTACACCACTCATGAGGAAAAGTACTTCAGAGCAAAGGCATTTACAACCTCAAGCAGTGGTCCAGCTAGAGACTGGCAGCTTTTTTAATGCTGTTCATGAAACACAGTTCTGTGCTTTTTAAGCCTAGAGACTCTCCAAACTGTACCCAGGTGTACCCTAATCATCTCATTCAAGCTAAACTGCGTCTGTTTTTTTAACATGGAGCCACAGAACGCCAACAATCCAGCTGTGGCCTGACCATGTCAAGACAAAGAACCATTAGTCTTTAATCCAGAGACACACGGGTTTGTTTGGAGCACGTCGCAGCACTCTTCTCGAGTTGCCTTAGATCACGATTCCATATGGCAGGAAGTGGGAAAAGACTTTCCACTCAAGGGTGATCCTTTGGATGTGTCTCCTCAGACAAATACTTCAGCCTTAAGGTTGGCTGTTCCAGAAACCACACATGAAACTACTACACTGATATTACACACCAAGTTATTATCAGAATCAATCGAGAAATATTTATTTAAAATGATTCGTACATCAGAATTACTTACTACCAGTAACTTTATCACACATTACATCAGATTTGTTACTGAGTTCAACTTCAGTTCTACACTAAATTATACACTCATAAATTATTTTTAAAAAATTGCACTCAAAATGTTTCCAGAGGAATTCGGAGGCAGCCCGAGCTTAAATCAGTTGCACAAAATGTCCACAAAAATCTAAAGCAAAGTGGGAATTCAAGAAACACAGCAGTTCCAACTAAAATCAGTGCTTATTTCTATGCACCCAACTGTCAAGAAAGACCAGTGATTCTAGATGCAGTTTTAACCTGAATGAGAGGCACTGCTCAGGCAAGATGTTCATTTCTCCCCAGTGATGTGATTACAGTGTAGAGACTGTGACAGAAAAACCTAAACCAACTGTGAAAACCTCTATCCTGCCCTAAAAGTGTGGCCGTTGGGAAGACCAAATTAAATCCAGAGTGGAGGTGAGCACATTTTGGATCCATCCTGCTGCTCCGTGTAAATGAAAACCTCTAAAAACTATTTACATCATTTTCACACTCATCAAACTATTCAGTGAGCCCTCGTGCTCTGTAGGTGGGGGCGGGGGCGGGGGCGGGGTCATCCTGGAACAGACCACGCCCATCAGGATAGAAATGATTCATCACAGGATAAAGGTGATCAGTCAGAAAACCTTTGCACTGATTTGCAGAGAGTCTTCTCTCTAAGGGGACCCACAACATAGCCACTGGTTTTCCTTTACTTTGTCACCTGTCTGTAGTACATACACAATTTTTTACATTTTTGAAAATCAAAAGCGATACCATAATGTTATCTGTTGTCTGACAGGTTGCAATGTTGTAAAATAGACTCATTCTGAAGTTCATTCATTTTACCAAAGTTTTAATCAGGCACTGATTGTGTGAATCCTGCACGAGTGAGGTGGAAGCTCCATACCAAATCACACACTACCATTTTCTATACATTCAGAACTATATTTAATTCAAAATCTGCTACTATACTATGTTGGGACTGTGTTGGCCAGTCACTGCAGGTTAGTAGTGCTTATAGAAAGTAACCTACTCGGAAGTGGTGTAGATGTATTATGTGCCACGAATGAAGTAACTCTTCAGATGCATAAGACACAGCAGGCAAACTGTAAGACACAGAAATCACCAGAATTGTAACTCACCATTTAGAAAAAGTTCATTCTGCCGTGCTTGTCTTGCTTCAGGTGAGAAGCATCTTTTCTTTAACCAGTCAGGCTCAAACTCACTGCTATGTTGATCTGGCCACGTGATAGAGACCTATAGACACAAAACAATGTGGATAGGTGCTATGTTAGTCATGCCTACGTAGAGTAGCCTACGTCATACAGTAGCATATATGTAGTAGAGTGTACTGTATATGTGTGGAGGCCTGGGAAATGGTCTACTCTATATAGTTCTGAAAACTACAGATGTTCCTCAACTGAACTATGTTTCCCTTTTTTACATATCTCAACCAGAAGTACAGTTCTAGCAATTTAAAGTCTGGTTAATCCCAAAAGTGAAAAGAGAAAATCGCATTTAAAGATTTCATTTCAATTCCACTAAAAGATGCCCCACCTACATCTAGATATATAACCTAATCTACTTATTTAAAAACTGCCACATTGTGAAGAACTGCAAGTTTATAATATGAAATGCTTATTATCACTTTGATTATCAACAGCATACACATCAGCCTCTGTCTTCTCATCTGAGCTAAAAGTCACCCACAGAATTTAAACACAGACCTCCATTGTCTCTTAACTCAACCTATCGTTGCCTGTACTAACATGAGTGAGGAAATAATTGCTAATTAATTCAGTCAGTTCTGTTATTTAAATTTCTTTCACTCTTTCTTTCATTTTGGCTGTTTTCCAGAATTCAGCAAAAATTTTTTTGCACACTGCCACATATATAGATAAGTATATAGATATGTATATAGAGATGTATATAGTCAAAAACCTCATGTTTGGTTGTCTTTCCTGATAGATACACAAAACGTACCTTGTTATTCTCAGTTATTTGCACTTGGTCCATTCCAGTGTGCACATCAATGTCAGTGAGAGGCAGTCTCCGTGCTTGTGCTGACTGCAGCATGCACAGAGGGCACTGGCAGTTATCCCTAAGCCAGGTAAATGGATAAAAACTATAGCTTCCATCATCCCACTCCACCTGTAGCAGCCTCTTGTGGTCCAGCGCTTGAGCATGTCTAACCACTGCGCTCCCTCCAACAGTGGGCAGCGGGACCGCTGCCAGTGTCTGATGCCCAAAACAAAGCACTTTTGCTGGCTTGGAGGGACGACTGGCTCCTTTTAGCATATGCAGAGCCGCACTGGAGGCACAGCGAGCCAGACTAGAGAACATCTTGATCTGCGGTGTAGCTTGTAGCAGTGTAAAGCTGTCTGTCTTCATGGAAACACATAAAAAGGGTTAAGTGGTTACATAATTGCTTTACAGACTCGTTTATGATAACCACACAAATTTACAACAACTTTATTACGAGATGATAATCTCTTTATTCACTGTAAAAGCAGTACTGTAAAAGTTGGGAAACTGCTGAGAGAAGTTATTGTTTGGGATATAACTAGCCACATGGTATGAATATGAAAAAGGCCAGAAATTGAAAATTTTATGTTACAAAATGAATCTAGCATGGTTTGCACAATATACATTGATTTTTAAAGTACAGCAAATAATGACCAAACATTATAACACTTCTATAAAGGTCCCCCAGGACCATTTATCCTTACACATATTAACTGTAAACCTGGAGCTGAACTCTTATCTTAACAGCATATGACTGCCTCTTTGAAGTAAATGTGCCTTATTTGCATAGTCAAATCAACTGTTCAGTGCCACACAAATATATATGACATTGTTACATTTATAGCCCTATTCAGATAGGACTAGTTTTACATGGGAAGATGTGGGAATAAAATTTTAGTCCTGTCTGAATTCGTCATTTCAGTGCATGTGCATGTGTCAGGAAAGATTATACCGTATTTTACCTTCTATAAAATGACCAGTAAAAATAACCCCAGGTGAAATCCACTCCAAATTGACATTTGTTAAAGATTCCATTATATCCAGTGGAAAAAAGAGGTTTTGTGCTATTTCTTCAGTATAAAGACACTCCAGGGTGTACCCTTTTCTATCCTCACAATTCAATTCAGTATTATTTGTATAGCGTTTTTAACAACAGAGTTGTTGTCAAAAAAGCAGCTTTACAGAGATCGGCATGTAGATTTACATCCCTAATGAGCGGCTAGAGGCGATAGTGGCAAAGAAATACTCCCTGAGACAACATGAGGAGGAATCTTGAGAGAAACCAGAGGAACCTATCCTCTTCTGGGCGACAAGATAGTGGGATTATAAATTACTCATCCACAATTGTATATGATGAGGTCAAACAGTACTAAGTGTGTTGAAAGGATGTTCAGTGTGAGCATCATAGTGTTTATGATTACAGCAGAAACCTAGGCACAAGTCTACAGTATCCAGGTGAGATTATAAACTGAAGCAAGAGTGAGCCTTGAGCATAAACTGTTTTTGCAAAGTACAGTCTTTAGGGGATGGATCCACGTGGGACCATCCACAGCAACAGACTCCTGCCAAAGCCAAAACAAAACCAAGTACTAGCTGAGTTTAAAATGCAGAACAATAAAACATATACAATGAATAAAAGCACTTGTCAGAGTTTTTTTTTTTTAAGGTGTTAGATCCTAATGTATGTATGTAAAGCCTACATACACTATATGGCCAAAAGTTTGTGAACACCTGACCATACTGCTGGGGTCATAAGTTTACATACACCGTGCAAAATGTTAATAATTAAAAAAATAAGAGGCATAAAAATTGCATTTTGTTTTTCATTTAGTACTGCCTTCAATAAGCTGTTTCACATAACAGATGTTTACATATAGTCCATAAGACAAAATAATAACTGAATTTACACAAATGAACCAGTTAAAAAGTTTAAATACACTTGATTCTTACTACTGTGTGTTGTTACCTGGATGATCAACGACTGTTTTTATGTTTTAAATTATTACCATTTTGCAGATTCTGCAAGGTCTGTGTAAACTGTACCACTCATATATGCCTGTTAAACATCCCATTCCAAATTTAGTCTCCCTTTGCTGTCATAATAACCTCACTCTTCTAGGAAGGCTTGCCACTAGATCTTGGAACGTGGCTGTGGGGATTCAGGCACAAGAGCATTATTCAGGCACTGATGTCGGGCGAGAAGCCCCGGCACGTAGTCAGCGTTCCAGTTCATCCCAAAGGTGCTCAGTGTGATTGAGTTCAGGGCTCTGTGCAGCTCACTTAAGTTCTTCCACTCCAAACTTGGCAGACCATGTCTTCATGAACCACGCTTTGTAGCATTGTCATGCTGGAACATATTTGTGTCCCTTAGCTCCAGTGAAGGGAAATTGTAGTACTACAGCACACAAAGACATCCTATACAATCGTGTGGGAAGAACCACATATGGGTGTGATGGTCAGGCGTCCACATACTTTTGGCCATGTAGTGTACATGTTATGATCATATCACCTACTAATGATCAAGCACAATTTGCATGCCCACACACACTACATACTCACTCATAATAAAAGTCAAAACAATCAGTTTGTATTAAAATGAGGCATATGTAGTATGCATGGATTTTTATGACAACCATGTGTACATCATGAGCTCACTGTGATTTACACAGAGATCACTTATCCCATTCAAAATGATCATAATCACTACAGCCTTCTGCTAACATTACAGTAAACTGGAAACCTTATCCAGTCTGAATAGTCCTTTGGTGTGATCAAATGTAGCTTGGATTTGCAATGAATAACAAAGTAGCATCAAATGGCCATGAATGACTCTTTAGGACCATAAGTCTGGAGTGCAGGCTAGCTCAGAATTCCCAGCTGCCCCATTCAGACACCATTCAGAAGGAGACACTAAGAAACAACAGACCCTGCGTGCATACTGCTAGGCTATGTTACGTGTTACGTGTGTTACGTGTATAGTTAGCCTACATGTTGTGAACTTTAGGTTCATCAGAGTCGCACTGCATAATAAAGTTATGTAAACTGCCTCCGTATGACGTCAGAGCATGACCGCACGCGCCCGCCGGCAGAAGTAGGTGAAAGGTCGCGCAAAGCACCGGCTCTCTTTCCGGTTATATTTACCCGTATCTGTAAACGGAAAGAGCGTTTAAGCAATTTAATCTCCCATTCTTTACTTTATATATGTCTAGTTAAACTGTTATAAACAGAAACTGCATGTAAGCAGGTTATTAGTAGAAGTACTTTACAGGCGAGCATGTTAGCAAACAACAGCCGCAGCTAAACCAGTAAGAGTAGTAGTGTTATGATGTCGGTGTGTGTCCGCGTGTGTGTGTGTGTGTGTGTGTGTGGTATTAATCCGAGCATGTGTGAGTGATGAGAAAAGAGGAAAATACGATCGTTTGCAGCAGCTGATGTGAAAGGAAACTTACCGTGTGTAAAGGAAAAGAAGCTTGAATGAGTGTGTACGCAGGAAGAGGCACACCGGGACAGTGTGTGTGTGAGTGTGTGTGGAGGGAAGTGTGTGAAAGGTTGCAGTGCCTTCTCTATCACTACACACCCCCAATACGTAAACTCCTTATGACTTCATCTGCAAGTGCTTATCAGAATGAAGTCATAAAGATTAATCTAATAATCAAAATATCTAATTTAATAAAAATAAACCAATAAATATTTTGATAGCAAAATGATGCATTATTTCTTTATATTTATTGATATCTTTATGGCTTTACCATTTGTGAAATTATTTGACAGAGTATTTTATTTATTTGGTGTCCAGTTATATCAGTTGGTCTGAGAAGCATGGGACTCGCATGGGATTGTGGGTTTGAGCCCCAGGCTAGGTGCCAACCCCAGCCACTGGGGCCACGGGCTAGTGCACTCTCAGTGCCGGTCCCAAGCCCAGAGAAATGGGGAGGATTGCGTCAGGAAGGGCATCCAGTGTTAAACCTGCGCCAGATCAATATGCAGACATTGGAAGGTGATCTGCTGTGGTGATCCCTAACATGAGCATCCAAAAGAACAACACCAAGAGTATTTTATTTATGTATATCTGAAGTTGTTTATGTAATTCATTGTGATCTCTGTCAAACGACTGATTGCCTGTGGCTTTCACTGCCAACACAGATGGGCTGGAGTATTTTTGTATATAAGACTATTCTTGGTCAACGTCCCTCGTTTACCTATCAGTATTGTTGCAAACAAAAAGCATACACTATATGGCCAGAAGTTTTATGGACACCAGACCATCATACGCATATTTAGACCTTCCCCAAACTGTTGCTACAAAGTTGGAGTCATACAATTGTTTAAAATGTCTTTGTATGCTGTATCATTAAGATGTCCCTTCACTGGATCTAAGAGGCCCAAACCTGTTCCAGCACGACATTACCTCTGTGCACAAAGCATGCTCCATGAATACATGGTTTACAAAGGTTGGAGTAGAAAAACTCCAGTGCCCTGCACAGTGCCCTGACCTCACCCCCACTGAGCACCTTTGGGATGAACTGGAACGCCAACTGTGCACGAAGTCTTCTCACCCAACACAGTGACTGACCTCACTAATGTTCTTGTGGCTGTATGAGTACAAATCCCCACAGCCATGCTCCAAAATCTTGCTTAAAGCCTTCCCGGAAGAGTGGAGGTTATAATAACAGCAAAGGGGGAATAAATCTGGAATGGGATGCTCAATAAGCACATTTAGGTGTGATTATCAGGTGTCCACAAACTTTTGGCCATATAGTGTACAATTTACATTCTTACAGTCATATTTATTTAGATGATCCATCAGTGGGATTTGGTAAGACAGCTTTTAGTTATTGCGCCCCATCATCATGGAATGACTTACGGAAACATCTGAAACTAATGCAATTCATTTCATTATCAGATTTTAATCTATTTATTAGGGAATAGTTTCAGTATGAATGCTCTTGTTTTTAATTATACCGATGTGCTTTTTTGTTTTTAATTGTTATTTGTTATGTTCTGTGTTTGAATAATGTTAGTGGTAACTTACTCTGCCTTCTCAGCCAGTGTTTGCTTGAAATAGAGATTTCATCTCAGTTATAGAATAGAATAGATAGCTATAATATTGGATAGATAGATAGATAGATAGATAGATAAATGAATAAACATTTTCCTTATTTATGCACTACTTTATTTAATCTGTTGGTTTGTTTGTTTCTCTCTTTTGTTTCTGTATTGTGCATTTTGTTGTGATGTAATAACACTGGCATATTTATGGAGATTCTATTTTTGGTATTATTGCATTATCTGCCTGAAATGCAGTAACCTAATGGTGTTCTCCCACACTCTCACAATATACTCTGCTGCATGAACATTTCATACTGACCAGTGACAATTTCCACTTTACGACTGTCCTAAAATAACATGTTTATGAGGGGAAGCAAAAACACTTCGTCTGTACAGAGAAAAAAAGAGTTGTCCTCAGCAGCTGTTTCAGTGACTGTGAGCTCCCCAAGCACCTGTATGGCTTTAAAGAGAAATCCACCTCTTTCACTCTTTCTCAAAAACTTTTTCTCAGCCATTGTCTGTAATCTCTCTGATCTGTATGCAGATGCTGCCTTGGCACACGCTCTCTCAGAAATTTCAATGATTAAATGAAATGTGTGCAGGAAGACCACTTTGAAATCCCATAAAAGCCCACAGAGAAACAAATTCCACAAGCTTAGGAGAATTATGTGTAGTTTATACACGTCATGATCAGAATGGAAAGTCTTAGCCGTTACTGCTGTTACAGTTAATCCTCATCCCAACAGCACAAGTCCCTAGCCTGTAGTGTTTTCATTTTTGTAAACAGATTTCTTCATACAATTATAAATCTGTCTGCCTGCATAGCATTTTATGGTCCTAGATTCCACATTTATTCTGTCTGTTACATTGTAAGAGACAGCTTGTAGCATTCCAACACTAAAACACAAGCACACTCCCTCTTTAAAGTTTTTTTTTAATTACAAAGTGGAATAAACAGCCTCTCAGGAATGCAACTACTCATGGTAGAAGCTTTGAAGTCCAATATTCCTGCCCGCAGTTATCTTGGTTGGTCAGAGGATGTCATCTCAGTCTTGTTTTTTCCTTTCAATGAATAATTGCACAAATATATTCATACTACAAAACCTGCTGACATGAATACCTTACAATGTAGTCTGTTTTTGCATGAAAAATATAGACACTCACAGTATAACATTTTCAAAGCTCATATTAACATTAAAAAGTTTCCCATGGAACAAAAGCTTTTACAAATATATTCTCTCCTCCTTTTAATAATAATATTAAAATGCTATTTTACATAATATAATATAAGCAGTGTGTATTTCAGGAGGTTAGTCAGCATGTTTAACTGTTGCAAATACACAGAGAAGTCCTCAGTACTAAATTAACACCTACTGTGTTCAATCCAGCTGGAAGAGTGAACACTGCAGGTGAGAACGCAACACTTGGGATTCATCTGGGCATGTTGAGGAACTAAATATGAATATGAATTTTTAGATAAGATGTGCAGTGTACAACAAAAAAAACTATTAATCTGTTGTATTTTGGTTTTTGCAGAATATGCACATTCAAGTAATGACTAAAATCACTTGGACACGTACTAGCAAAAGAAAAAAACATTATTATCATCGTTGTATACATATAAATACCTGGACATCATCTAAATGATGGAACAGGTGTTTAAACCCTGGTTCTTTTTATTGTCACAATGCCTGAGTATCATGTGATCCTTTAATAGATAGACAAGAAGGAATTGGTTGAATCCTGTCCAGTCAGCTGCAGCTCATCTATACTCTAAATGAACTGCCTTCTTAGTTATTGCACAAAATAGCTGCATTGTGTTAGCCAAAATGCCCAAGTAATGGACTTTGCTTTATTTCCCCGTTTAAGGACAGATCTCGCGCGCGCGTGCGTTCACACTCGTTTCTGCGCGAGGTACTCGTTTTTGAGGCGGCTCAAGCGCGTGCCGTGGCTGCGGATTATGAGCGACAGCAGCTCGTGCTTGTCCTTGAGCGCGAGCGCCACGTCCAGCGTGTCGCGCATCGAGTCGCGCGCGTGCGCCACCATGGCCAGGAAGTCGTCGCTGATGCGGTGCTCGTCGCGCAGCTCCTGATCCTGGCTCTGCTTGAACTTCACCTCGAGCTCGAGCAGCGACTTCTCCGAGCTGGCGAAGGCCTCGCCGATCTGCACGCTCTCGCGCCGCAGGAACTCGCCGTAGCTCTCCTCTCCGTCCAGGTCGAGCGCCACGCTCCGGCCAATGCCCTCCAGCACGCGCGCCGCGTCCTCCACGTGACGCTTGAGGATGGTGAAGTCGTCGCGGATCACCGCGTCGTTGTCTTCCTCCAGAACGCAGCGGGTCTCATCCTTCACCCGGAAAAGCATCTGGCATTGCTCGGGGTCGTCGTTTTCCTCGTAGTAGCCGTCCGGCACGAAGTAGTGATGGAAGGTGCCGTTGGACATCTCCGGGTACAGCGGGCCTAAATACGCCGCTCCGAGGCGGAGATAAACCAGACAAACCGCCGCGAGTAATTCAAGAGACAGCATCATTATTCACTTTCTTCATTCAGCAAAAAAAAGTCCCTCGATCTTTAAAAAGTTTCCGTTAGGGTTTGACTGCAGCCTGATTTTTCTCTTGTATGACAAACATTCTGACAGTCGTATATCCAGACGCGCTGCGACTCGTCTCTGATCTGAAAGCTCGTGCAGAGCCCCGCTGCTTGTATTTCCCGTTAAGCTCGCTCCCTAATAGATTCTGACTTGGTGCCTACACGCTGCAGTGAGAATTCATCAGAGCTGAGATGATACGCGAGCAGTCCTAGCTCGCTCTGACTGGCTGCACATCTGGTTCTCTGAGACAGCACTAGGTTTAGACTAATGATCCCCCTGCTCCTGCTCTCAAATTACAACCCGTCACTGCTACACTTAGAAAGCAGCACAGAGCTGGCAGCAGGACTATATCTCACACAGGAGCTTGTTATTAGAGTAGCAGGGGCTATTAGGAGCTTTTAGTACTAATGAATTAAACAAAAATATACAGTAGAGATGTGAGTGCTTTATTTAACTCTTTTGAGGCATGCTGAAGGTAGCATACCTTTTTTCCCCTTAGTGCTATTTTAAATCTACAGGAGTTTTGTTTTTTAAGCGTATTATTCAGTGGACTACAGAACAGCTATGGAGTTATGGGACTGAGGAGTGTATTGGAGGGTGTTAATGAAAGTCATATTTATTCTCTGAAACAGTTAAACATTGAATTTTGTATTGAAATGGCAAGAACCAATAACCCTCTGACCCTCCACTTAAATTAGTCACAGCAGATGACCCCAGCAGATGTCATATATTTAAACACACTAGCACCACACACTTAAATTTATTATTCCATTAGACATCCAATATTATTCTTAGTTTAAATATTGCTTGAAGGTCTTGACGCTGAACACATTGCTTTTCTCAGCAATGTTAGCAAAAGAACTTTCTTTACTTAGACATTGGTGCAGACAGGTCTCTTCCACCAGTCGCTTTCTTCTCACCAAGCTGTTCCCCCGTGACAGTTACCCTGAAAGAGCTGCTGAGTGATGATGAAAGGTTACGACCTCTGCAAAGCAAGAGACTAGGCAGGAGCTGCTTAGGCAGTGACATCATTCTTTTTTTTTTGGGGGGGTGGGGGGGTGGGGGGGGGGAGTTTGTTCTGACAGGTGTGTGTGAACAGACACAGTCCCCGAAACCTTCTGTCTCTTCTCTTTCTTCTCTCCTTCTCTTAGACACACACACACACACACACACACAGAATATAAAATATTATCATGTACTAATTGTGATCCTGGTCCAGAGATGGAAAGAGGAAAAGAAAGAAGTCATAAATATGTAAAAAAGATGTCTAAGCACAAAAGCAGGAAAACTGTTTCCTCCCTAAACTCACAGCAAATGTGTTTCCAAGGCATAAAACCAATAGACAGAGCATAATGTGTGTGTGTGTGTGTGTGAGAGAGAGAGAGAGAGAGAGAGAGAGAGAGGAGTAGACACTCTGAGTGTGTGTATGTGATTGCTTAGTTTCACTTTTCACTACATCAGAATCACTTGTTCCCAGCCTTGCTTTCGCCAGAGCCTCTTCTAAATTACCTAAAGTACCTTTTTCCTAGACATCCCAAACCCCCTTTGAACCTGGTTCCCCCGAGGTTCCTCCCATACACATCCACTCTGAGTAGCTGGCTCTCTCTCTACTCGCAAATCAGGTTTTAGACTCTTCTTAACACATCTCAGTCTGTGTTTTAAGTACTTTATAAGCATCAAATGTTTTAACAACTGAGGTAACGGAAAGTATTTATTAGACATTAGCCAGTAGTCTTGCAAGCTATGCAGTCTCCAGTTTCCATTGGCTAGCTGTTCAGCTGAACTGATGAGCTATTGTAATCAGCAGTCAGTGAGCACATAATTGACAGATAAACATAACTGTGTAAACAAGTGGATTTGGTAGATTGCAAGCTGAGGATACTATTTCTAACCGAGTTCTAGTTCCAGACACATCACCAAGATGATATATCATTAATATCTTTAAAGTCAACATTTTGTCTGTAGCTAGAATGTTAAGTAAATCACAACTCTGTGCAGTTTCTTTGAGGTCATGCTGAATTCAAGCCATCCACTTGGCAAGGAAATGGGCAGTGGAAAATATGCCATTCAATCTCATATGAACAAAGTCTATGGGCCTGGTTGGAAATCCAGATTGGATTTATGAAGGGTGGTTGATTGATCATTAATCCTTACAGAAAGTCAATAAAACACTGTCTCCCTAGACATACAATCTTTCCATCTTACAAGAAGTCAAGGGTATTGAAGCTTTTGTGTAAGAATGCAATAAAAGATGCTTGTGTACAGAACCATCAGGAAAAAAAGAACATAGCAATATTGTTTTCCCCTTTTGAATCCTGTAAGCTACAGAGACAGCATGATCTCACCAGCAGTGGCTCATGACTGTAAGTTTTTGGTAGAGCAGGACAACAGTAATACCAAGATAGCCTCAAATTAAATTAAGTCAAGAGGCTATCACACTTGACTAATGCTAAAAGCTCTTGTCTAGTGAATTTTAAGAGTAACCTCATAATAGGCAGTTGAGAATTGATAGCATACAGTCATCTAGCATACAATATAGCAACTAGTTTTGAGCAGTTTTAGACACACCATTGTTCAACAGAAATAAATTCCAGCCAAATCTTACTTCTTCGATTTATTTTTGATTATTTGCTGTAAAACAAGATTTTGGCATCCATTGAGTGCTTTGAAACAAGATCAATTTGGTGTAAAAAATTGTTCCTCTTGCACTGAAAATGTTCATAGCGTGAGCATGGGGCAGTGTGATTCGTGCCCCAATGGGCCTCCCCTTTTGCTTCATGTAGTTCCCATTTTGACCACTAGGTGTAATAATAACTCTATGGAAGCTATGTGGGGAAGCATTAACATTTGTTGAATGACTGATATATATGGTGAGGCTCTTCCCCAGCTGCCCCTATGGACGAGCCAGAACTGGAACTTAGATAAGGAAATGCAAGAACAAACAAAAATATGCGAAACCAGTGCATTTTGTATATCTCTACAAAGTCACGCCCTCTGAACAGACCTTTTTCTTGTGGCTGAAAAACCAGATATGGACTAGATTACAACACCAGGCAATACAGAACGCTACTGTAGCATCTGGTGTTCTAGTAACAGTTGAACTTTCATTTAGACTGAACAGCCAATGGATATTCCCATGCACAGAAATCAGACACACACCATTATTAAATCCAGGAGGATCTACAGATCTCTTGAAGTTTGGGCTATAATGATGGAACAAGAGAGCAAATGAATGCTTTAGTCCCAAAGCAGCCTTTTTCACTTTATCACACATATGTTCCCTACATACAGGCCAGCGCTAACCTCAGAGCAAGCGTCTAGATAGCAGCTCAGCTGCCCACTCATATAAACCTGGTTTTACTTATCCTGCAATTAAACGCCCTCATGACACAATACCAGAAGCCACAATATGACTGTGGGACTAAATCCAGACATTTATATTTACATAGCATAGTGCTTCAAGTAAATGACATCAACTGGAAAATAGATATCAGCCATAGGATTAATAAAAATATTGAGCCAATGTCTGACGGCATCGTAATTATGTTGAAGTTTATTGTTACGACCCAGTTATTAAGTGCGCAATGATAAAGCAGGAGCTAGTGGAGATATTTATGCTCTTAAGAGCACTCTTAAACTGAGTAAGGCAGTTGCATTGGTGTGCTCTACTGCTACAGAGAGCAAAGCATACTGCTATTAGATTATGTGGCTTTTAGTCAAAGCTTACTCAGCAGTCACATCTAATGTGATGAAACATCTCAGAAAGTATCTGTAGTGTTTCTGTTTAACGTGCGTGGGTGTGCTCTCGTCTCAGTGCTCACAAGGGCATACAGTGTAATGAAAGAGGAGGGAATACAGGAGTGACCTCCAGAGAGAGCCTAGAGATCCTGGAGCAGTTCATACTCATACTCAACTGCTCATGAGATTTTTCCAGTGGACTTGTGGTTGAGTGCTTCACTGCCAGCCCCTGGATTGGCTTTCGATTTGTCGGTCTTCAAAACTTTTTTTCTCATATGGAAACATATTGAAGCCAAATTTATTCAGTCAGACATTGCACATATACATCCCTAGCACATACACACAGACTCCAAAAGACATGGACCTCATAATATTTTTTAAAAAATCCAATTGAATTATGGCTTTTGTGAGATGAAATATTGTTGTTCTGCTACTAGGACTTTGTAGTTTTACAAAAGGGAAAAAAGCTAGATATGAAGTCCAGAACAAGACAGAACAAATTGTTTTGTCTATTAATATTTAAGGTCATGCTTTTAATCTATAAAGCCTGTGAAATCTGATTTTTCAGGGCTATAATATGTATGTTATCTGTTCATGGAAAGGGCCACATAAAAATCTGCAGTTATTATAAAACTTCAATTCATATCTGATGTAATCAGAATATTTTAGCAAATCGTCATATGCTGGTCATATGATCATGATCATGATCATCAATGATCATATGCTGGTAGCTTTAGGTGTTTGCATTTTGCCTTTTAGGAAGGACTTAATTTCTCAATCAACCAAAGAACTAATCCCATCCTGAAGCCAACACCCAACAGGATAACCTTTGAAAGCTTGTAAAGAGCACAGCACTGGGTCACAGGTGTTATTTTGTCTAAGTTTGAGTTCATGCAATATATCAGACCTCATTTGTACTTCAGAGGAACACAGAGCTAATCACAGAGGTAATTCCTCAGGACAAACATGACAGACATGATTACAGTCCTGAAGGGACCTCCTGACTGTCAAAACATCAAGTCTGACATATTTGCAAAATAGTAGAGAGAAAGAGGCTGAAAGCATAAAAGAACACTGACTCTAGTCGTCCTCTAGACCAACTGCTTCCTAGCGTGCAGCTCTCCCTGGAGTGATATTTCTTAACATCTTGCAGTGCTGATACCGTATTGATGAGATCAGAGACTGTAGTCATGTCTCTGCTAGAAGAAAGCCACCATCGTTAAACCATAATGGCCAACACATGTGGCTTATGAAACAGCGGTTGCACTACAGTGCTATTCCTTTTGACATTCATTAGCCCATGATGGCTTAATTGTGTATACAGAACTGGGGAAAGAAAGGAAACAATCAACAGTGACATTACGTAATTTATGGAAGCATAAGAGAAAAAAATAAAAGCACATAAAATGCAGTTGGCAGGAGACAGTGGTTGGACATCCAGACTTTAAATAGTCTCTGTTTGCATAATATTAGTGTTATATTTTGTAGAGCTAAAATGGACTGGCATCTTTCTGGGGTGAATTCTCTTGCCTTGTGCCCAGTGATGGGCTTTGGATCCATCATGACCTTGCCCAGGATAAAGCAGTTACTGAAAGTGACTGATATTTTGTAGAATTTTTACTTGTGGATTCTGGGAGAGTTGAATAGAGATTTTACCTATTCTTGCTTTTAAAAACATAAAAAAATTTGACAAACTGATGATCCTCCAAAAACAGTCTCCATTTCCAGGAAATAACTTGAAAGTGCAGTTGAGTGTATTAACAAGCTGTAAGTATTATTAAAAAACAGCCTTTGATCATCCATGAGTCAAATGCATTTGCAATAAATAAACCTTTTTAGTAAACAGTTCAATCAGATTTTTACTTCTATTAAAAATTTTCCTATACACATTAAAGTTTTTTTTAATGAGGATTAACTAAGCTGCCTAGGTTTTAAAACTGAGCTTTTTGCAGTTTGTTGGCAAACCAGCTGCTATAGAGCAGAGCCACCCATCCATCAGTTCTCTCTATCTACCCTGCTGAATTGCATGGAAAAATTAAGTGTTCAAGGATGCTGAAAATGGCTGGAGGGGAGAATAAGATACCATAAGTGAATTCCAGCATAAGTATGGGGTTAAAGACACTGCAACACTATACAAATACACCAGGTCCATTCCTGAACATTTTGAGTCACTAAGTGACACCCTACTTGTAGGTCCCTCATCCACCTTAATCATACAGGTAGTTCTCACTAACCCTCGCAGCTGGTGTTCATAGAACCACAATTACTTACAGTACATACTTATCTATTTATGGATACACGCAAATATTTACAGCTTGGTTAATTTTCCTTTTGCAAATGTGCTTCCTGTAATTTTGCAAGTAAAGATATTATACAGAGCTACATGTACATACAGTACTTCCTTTCAAATTTTGTTGAACTGTCACATGACTTTTGGGTTTAATCCAAATAGATTTATTATTCGGAACCATTCTTCTTTGGACCACTTATGGAAAACGTTTTACAGCTATTAAATGTTAAATGTGGCTCATGAATGATAGTTATTTTAAAATGCTGCAGTGAAATCATTTTGAGCATGGACACTCTTAGAAAATACAGAACCCTTAAGGGTTCTTTGGTTTGTCATTCTGACGGCAATCCTAAAGGTTCTATATTGAGTGTTTCTCTATCATAAATGATTAAAAAAAAAACAAAGTGAACAATAAGGTTCCAAGTAAAACCTTTAAGGCAGCCAAGAACCCTAAATTATCCAATGAACCCCTAAAGATCCCACTTTTCTAAGAGACAAGTGATCGACTCTGAAATAGGATGGACATTTGGAATTAAAAGAACCTTGAATGTGACACGTTGCATTAACTCTGTTCAACGTAATCAATTTAGCTGACAGTTACAGCTACAGCTGAGCCTAGTTTTTAAAAAATTCAATGGACCTGAGGATGTGAGCAGGAATTCTTGATGTTTTCTCACATTTTTATTGTTGAGTCTCCTGAATTTTCCTTGTCAGGGGCCAAAGCTCAAATGAAACCCATGTTTCCTTGTGCGTGCCTCATGTGCACATCTTTGTTTTGAAATCTTGGCACCGCAAAATCTTTTTTGGATGCAGGCTTTCTTTTTTAAACATTAATCTTTCTTTTTTGTAGGAATAATCAATTGCCTCTTTAACAAAACACATGGTGTAAAATTGTCGTAGTAACTAAAAATCATTTATTCCAGTTATCCTGATTCAGAGTCCTGATGTCCTAAAGTGATGCAGAATTGTTCTTCCTAAGAAAGACTTGATAATTATTTGAATCTGATTCAGCACACCTGATTTGAATCTGTTGTGTTGGAACATGGAAAGAAGTAGACTCAACAGCACTCTCTAGACTCTTAACAGCACTTTCTAGAGCTGGAGTGATGGGTTTACTTATTCGCTTTTGGTATGTTATGCACTTTTAGTAAATTCAATTCAGCTGCAATCACATGAACCATGCTAGGATAGTTCTCAGTCTTTCAACTGAGTATCACAAACATTCAGTAGATCATTTGAATTCATCATTTGAAGTCACTGCAGTTGACCTTTGAGCGTCTGAGTACTGTCACTATCATGATGTTCTAGTTATGCTTGATTTTCCTTTCGATTTTTTTAAGAAAGAATTTGAGTTGTGTATTAAACTTTAGCATCTTTAGGCACTTTTTTTTAGCTCTTAGCTGAACAAAAGGCAGTAAAGTTTCGTATATTAAAAGAACAGAACATTTGTCTTGTTTGTGATTTTAAACCAGTAATATATCAACAGTGGTATGGCAAAAAATAGGATTTGTTGTGTCATGGACTGAAATGGGATATAAAAATCTGAGGAAAAAAACTATGTAAGTAATTGCAATGTACTTTCTATTTCATTCAACAGTGTCATGGAGCTATTGAGAAGCCACATCCTGACAATGGCACAATGTCTGGCTACTAAATTGTGTGTGTTTGTGTGTGTGTGTACATCTACATATATATATATATATATATATATATATATATATATATATATATATAATTGCACGATAATATAAAAGAATTATAATATTGTCAGGATGACAGGGTGTGGCTTGGGGAACAGTTCACAGACAATGTTGACAATTCCAGCAGGGTTTCTGAAACATTCACTATATACTACCACCCACAACTTTTCCACATTCCACAACATTTACTTTTTTTGACCATTTTCCTCTGTATAGATGTATGTTGATGGATGGTTTGATACTGCTGTACCATTTCTGTTGTGTTGCTCGCACATGGCAGCAAATCTTTTGAATCAAGCCTTTCGTCTGTAATAAGGACAGAGAAAGGACCCTGAAAAAAAAAAAGATTTCTATCAAGATTTTGTATTGCAATAATTATTTGTCACATAAATGCAAAGGCTGCAGACTCCTAATTCTGTCTATTAAGAATGTTAGAATATGTCAAAAAGAAAAGACAGGCAAAAAAAGAAGTGAAGAAAAAAAGACTAACAGATAAGAATCAACCAGCAGGCACCCAGAAGCGAGGGCAAACTGTGATCTCTCTGGCAGGGTGCTAGTTTCCATCCATGAGGATATGAGGGGCCTCTTTGTTCCCCATCTGTCATTGTGAAATGTGGAAGAGAGAAAAAAATTAATTGAAGAACAATTTGTTATACAAGCACAGCCTGCTTCACATACCTTTTCCGCTAGGGAAAGTTTACTTCTAGTTAATATTTCAACAATAGCAGACTACAATTCTATTAACATTTATTCATCCCGTTTCACAATTAATCAGTAAATTTGTAAACAGGATGCTTCATTAGAAACAAACCAAAGAGTAAATCTAGCCAAAAAACAGCTTCAGCTTGTTCTTTTATTACAACAGAGCTGTACAGGAAAATTCAGAGCCTGTCAAATTCCTTTTCTTATGTAAATTATGGCTGGAATTTTATGCCAAGCATAAATAATGTTGCTACAGCAATGATCTCACCATAACAACAAACCAGCAGCAAGCGCTGTCAGTGAGATTTATGGTACGACCCGTTTTGATGGTATCTGTTTCCAACGTTGCGGTGTGTTCACATGTGTGAAAGATATTTCATATGTTGTTCCGGGGAGGTATTTCGGGCAAAATGAGGCCAAATCAGCAAAATGCTGACCTTTAATGTAATTTCCAAATGTTGACTTTAGACTGCAGTAAGTCTCCCTGATCATGAACTCTAATGGTTATTCCTTTGTGAATACCATGTCTGAGTTTAGCAGTGCTAGGATTATATGAACCATCTGAATAACGTCAAATGAGATTTTCCACACAACCACTGAAACACTGTTTATTTCTGTTTTATTGCATTACTATGTTTGTATGTGTATGTGGCTCTTTCAGGGAAGAAACTCCAAAACCAGCTATACAACAAATGCATGCGTAAGAGATGGGTAAATAGAGAGACACACCATGCCTGTGCAACCATTGTACAATACTGTACATTTGCAAATCCTTTTTGCTTTTGCCTAGCTTTTATCTTGTGCATGTATCATGTGCATGAGTCTTCCACCTATGCTACTGCATGTTCGCCCCAGTGAAAAGCTCCTAGCTCTCTCACTCACTTTTGCCAGACCTTGTAATGTCTGAGAGAATCAGACAGATTAACTGGAAGAAGATTGCAACAACTCAGAGGATCAATGACCCGAGAAGACCTCATCCAAAACTTTCCGGTGTAGAATTGGAGGCTCCAATTCATGGCAAAGAAAATAACTGGGGAACTGCTGCAATTAAGTTGAAGCCTAGTTAGGTCATTCTCAGGAGTTAGGCACTGAAGTGATGATTTCCTTAGAAAACACTAGGAAACATCCTGGTTGAATAACTTCACAGATATATTTTAAATCTAAACCAAATGTTAACTAAAACAAATATACACAGACATGTGAAGGAGTGAAGTGAAGAACTATCAGTGAGGCAATGAATATGGTGAAAGATTACTCCTTAAGTTTATACTTTTCTGAGAGTATGATTATCAACAACTTTTGATCACTGTGGGTGGCGTGGTAGCGCAGCAAGTACGGTTCTATCCTGAGCTCGGGTCACTACTACTGTTTGTGCAGAGTTTTGCATGTTCTCCCCATATTCACATTGTTTTTTTTTTTTCTGGGTTCTCCGGTTTCCTCCCACTGTCCAAAAATATGTAGGTAGGTGGAGTGGCTATGCTAAATTGCCCCTCAGAGTGAATAAGTGGAAAAAAGTGTGAATGTGTGTGAGAATAGTGCCCTGTGATTGACTGGTGTCCCATCTAGGATGAATTCTCTCACTTTGTGCCCAGTGTTGCTAGGCTCCAGATCCACCATGACTATTTATATATATCTAAAATATTTTAATTATTATGCTGTATTTCTGTGTGACCTGCATGTGAAATACACCCTAAAATTTAAACTGTAACATTTACCCATTATGTGCACAGAGCTTAGAGATTGCTTGAATATTTATGACACTCCCGCTTTTGTACAGTTTACAATAATCATATAATGAATGAATGGATTTCAAAGGCAGGTCATTCAGACAAGTTTTGTTTTGTTTTGTTTTGTATAAAAGAAAGCCATCAGTAAACCAGAGCTGGACTGTAAGATACTATGTACAGAAAATATGAAACAAAGAACCTACGACTACAAAAAACCTGACTAAACTAAGACCAGTTTGTGGATACTAGTGTGTCTTTACTGGGGCAATGATACAGGACTTGGTGGAAATGACAGGGCTGGAACACAGTCTGGTGAAAGACACACTTAAATCTAGTACTTACTTGGTGAATTTAATCAGGTGTGTTTGAGCAGAGCAATATATCATGAGATATTCTGATATCTGATTGGCATCCGTGATACTGTTTTGGTTCAACATTTACAAGAAACAAGGAACATGTGCCTTTAGGCCTGCTCCGGTGATGTGAATCTGGGAAGATCTGGTATGTGACAGTAACAGCAACAAACAACCAGATTAAGACACCTTAATAATAACGTCAGAGTCTTCTAATGACATCAGAAGCATTTGAAACACCTTAAACGGTGTTGTACATACGTTATGTTTAGATGAGTCATGAGGATGATTCTAATGACTTGAGCAATCATGGTTCTAGATTTGTGATAGAAATTTGATGACATTAAAGGCTCTTTTTAGAGATTTCAGAGATGGATTGTGAATGGTAAATGGTGTTAAAATTCAAGGAGTAACTATGTGCATGGTGTGTTAACTGTGTTTCCTGTAGTGAGGTCAGCCAAGACCATGTGTCAAACTTTGTGTTGCTCTGGTTCCAATCAGACATCTCAATCTGCCACTGAAAAAGGCAGGACATAAAGAGAAACCCAGAAATTATGTCAACATTGGAGGTGGTTTGAAAGTATTGCAGTGGCATATCTGATTTGCAATGCTGGCGTATAAAATTACCCTAAGGAGCACATACAGTATAAGTGGTATATGTGGTGGCCTAGGAAAACCCTTCACATGGTCAAATTTTGACATTTTCTACTATATATAGTTCTGAAAATGGCAGGTTTTTCTGGAGTAAATCTGGATTACCCACAAAAGTGCAAATGGTGAAAATTGCATTTCAAGAGTCCATCCCAATTCCAATTCTACCTCTATGTAGAGTATATAACCTAATCTACTTATGGAAACATTTTACAAGTTTACCATGGTAAATTAAAAGTTTACAGTGGTAAATGAGTTCTCACTCTGATTATCAGCATCATCCACATCAGTCGCTGACTCATCACCTTAGGTCACCTGAAGTCACTTGCAGCATTGAAACATGAGCTTCACCATCATCTGTTCACCCTGGCTCATTTCCAAGAATGATCTTTGCAGGCAGACAGCCAAGTCAAAATTAGAAACTAACCTAAATAAAAACATTTCCACATCAGTTTGGCTGGTGTCCAGAATTTAGATGAAATGACATCTGACAAGTTTTTCCCAGACTGTCAACAATGTAATGCATAATTCCTTTATTATAAATGTATAGTTCCAGCTTCTTCTAAAGGCAATATTTAATTTTATATGTGGTTGTATGTATGAATGTGTATATTCAAAAATGGCTGCTTTATTCATTATGATTCATCATAATTCACCCAACCCCAAGGTGTGATACAATTAGACATCAAGCCTGAAATCACATGACAGTGTAGGTCTCATTTATTAACAGGCATCAGATGCTATTTAAAAACATAAATGAGACACTTTGAAAGATTTTATCTTTAAAGGAAACTGAATCAATATGCCCAGGTGAAATGATAGCACAAATCTTGAATCAAAATAAATGACAGTGACCAAAACTGCAGTAACTCATTACAGGTCAACATAGCCGCAACCAAAAGCCTATCGTATGTTTAATTACAGTTGCTACAATAGAGGTGGACTCTAGAATATGTCTTTATCTCTGGTGATTGAAGGGCAGTGTCTGCCAAAACTCTTAGCTACCTTTTCTTGCTTTTTATTTAATAATACAGACAGATGCTATCTAATACAAAATGCTGGATGCTAATTATGCTGCTAGAAACTAGAACAAATCAGCAAATGTGTCCTATGATTAATATTTTGCTTTGATTTAGCAGTCAAGTACCCAAATGATCAATCACTGAATCAAATACTGTACTGAAAGGATAATATTTCTGTATGTGCGTGAATTTGTGTGTGTTTATGTATGTGCATGCATTTGTGTGTGTTAAAAACCCACAGGTGTGAAATACATTCAAACAATGGAGCTGTTGAGAACGTCTTGAGTCAGTGGTTTAGTGGGCTTCTTCTTTTTAGCCAGGGAAGGAGGAGGACTTTGCATACCTTCCATATGCAGTAAGTGTTAAGAGTTGTGTGCCCATACTAGTGTGCTAATGGTTGGAGCATGCTCAGCCTGCGGTGGAGTTCAAACCTCCAGGCGTCTGCCAGCAGTACTGCCGTGGGACTAGAGCTGTCTCCATCATCTGTAGTCCATAATGCCCTCATTGTGCCAAGCACAGTGCCTGCTATACACACACCACAACACGCCATGATATCGTCACTGTCCTGTGGAGACATTACTATTAAAAAGAGGACAAATTTTCAGAGATTCAGATGTCAGTCTTTGTAGGACTATACATACACTATACTACACACATACTGTTTAGATTTTATAGGACTATACAGGCACCAAAAGCCTAGAGACAGTGTTAAAATTTGCTTCAAAATTAAAATGTTCATCATAGAAGAAGTGACAGAACACAGCAAAAGACAGAAGTTTTAAAAGTCCTTATATGATTGCTGTTTTTTTCAGACAGATGAAGTTAATAGCTTGGAAACAAGGCTGGCTGTGTACCTCAAAATGAGATTACAGGGAATTCATTATTGCTAATAAGTCTACGTGTCCTTTCCTGATGACCAATAATGCATCACTGCATGATGCACAGTCACATCTGGAAATCGTTTAACTGAAATTTGGTAAACAGGTCTGTTAGTCAGAGAAATCTCGACTTACCGTGCTGTGACCAAAGTACGCATCAATCACAATCTACTCCCGTGAGTCAGACCCAACCCAGATGTGTATATCATACCATTAATCCTGATGGATAATATTCTAATACTGAAAATATGGTGCTGAAAAAGCCACTTAAGCCCTCTGGTTGTTCCTGTCCATCTGTCTCTGGAAACTCCTTCAGGCCTTGATATGAGCTCCATGACATGATCTGGGCTTCAGCTAACAAGAGTGTGTTGTGTTCCCAAAATAGATTGAACCATTTGTTTAAAGCCTCGGTACTGGAAAAGAACAGTAAGCTAGCCTTTATTTAGCATGTGTTGGTCTCTCCACATTATTATTGGAGCACTTCAGAGAGCAGAGCACGCCCAGGCAAGTTCTGAAAAGCTGCAAGAATGTGTAACGACTTTTCACAGTGGACAGAGATGAACTGAGCCACTTGCTGGATACTGACAGACACTGAACTGGGGGTGGGGGAGTCATGCCTCCAAACAAAAACCTAAGCAACAGAGAAACGCCTTTTATTTATTGAGCATGAAATGAGGAAATCCTTGATGAAATTAAATTTGCTGCAAGCAAATGAATAATTACTTGGAGGGTTTTACAGATCATACGTCAAATTAAGTTCTTGTACCAATTGTCAACCACCCTATTACCAATCACAAAGCTTCTTATACACATCCAAAGTGTAAAAAAAAAAACTGAATATTGCTGTTCTGGCTAGATTTTCCTCATTATTAAACCACTGTTGCAAGTCTGCTGTAGTGTCTGCATTAGCAGCATGAGATAGATGAGTCACTAAGACAAATAAGGATATGGATAAAAAATAAATAACGCCATCTGTCAGATCAGCCATTTGTAAAGTGTATGTGTGTGTAAGTAATATGTGAGGTTTCTCAGAAGCATGTCTCAGGTCAGGTTGGTTCTCAGTTCAGAATAAACTGCTAGAATTACTGAAGAATTATTTCAGCTGATGCAGTTTCTGATCTGAAAGACAGGGTGTTTTCATGGATAGGGAATTAGATCATCAAGTTTTTCACTGCAGAATCCTCAACTAAAGCAACTCCTCCAAATGTCCTTTTCCTCCTCCATCATTCTTGGCTGCATGCATTAGTGCATTAAGATGCTGAAATCTCACTTTACTTTTCACTCCTTTACTTTGTCCATCTTTGGCTAAATCTGGAAATCTTTTTCAGAATCTGGAAGTGCTTTTCCCAATGTCTTCTATCTCACTTCTCTTTCTTTGTAGGTTTAAATGTGCATATGTAGCATAGGGAGTCATTTTCCCTCAGTAGGAGAGCTGGGGTCTGTGCTTGGTCTGCATTGGAACAGTTTTTGAATCAGTTTTTAATGCATGCAAATCTAATGAACACTTACAAAACTAGGATTGTCGTTTATTTCTTATTTTACAAGTTAACAGCAATTGGATGGGTTAAATGCAGAGCACAAATTCCTAGTATGGGTCACCATACTTGGCCACACTTCACTTCACTTCACTTCACTTCAATTTATAAACTAAGGATTTAAATATATATCTATACTAGGCATATTTGTGTACGAGAAATGTATTTAGTTGTTTTTGAATGGCCTTTTAAGTTTGTTGGGTGTTCTACATTGTCTTTATCTTTCCTTTTTTCTTTGTTATTTAATTTTAAGTTTAATTAAATTAAATAAAAAGAGTGTGATGACACCAACGGGCTTGCTACCTTTACGCCAAATCAGAAGCTTTACACTGCTACATTGCAATATTTTATACAGTAGACAAAACCAGTCATGTAATAGTTCCTGACAGAGGAAATCCGGGCACCAGCAGAATGAGATATTATTTTTTTGAGGTTGATGTCAGGATCCAAAATTGTAGACTGATCTCTCCTCGCAAATGATGCTTGACTGGAGTGCTTCTCTCTACTCCCACATTTTTCCAGCCTTTATGTAATATGGGGATAAATGGAAAACCAGCTGCTGTGTTTAAAAAAATATAAGGAGAGAGACAGCGTGCTGGGAAATGAGGAAAGTCTTTCTGCTCTTGCAGACTTCAGTCTTGATGGACAGCCAGGAGAGCTGCATGACTAGCAGACTGTGGATCATCTAATGTCTACTCTCCATAAAAACATGTTGTGCAAGTTTGCCTGAATGATTTTCATTTTAGCTGAACATCTTTGGACCATTATGTCACACCCTCGATGGTTTAATACATTTTGCAATAAAAGTATTGTTATGCTTGTAAAAATGACGTCTTAAACTAATTTTATTCTGTCTCCATAGAGAGTCATGTGGTTAGAGAACACAGTGTAGCTTTCCGTTCCTGGAGGCAGCACTATGATCGTGATGATTTACTTGGTGAATATTGTTTCGTTGAGTAAAGTGGAATGTGTAATAAGAAGTTGCTGTTTGTAACTCCTGGTTGAGCATTTTACCAAATGTGATATGCCTTTCCTGGTAACATTTATCAGTGTCTAAATGTAAAAGGGATTAACATTGCAGATGGTGGATCACATTGAACATTCCTTTTACATTCCAGACCACTCGAGGATCTTCCAAAAAAAGTAATTCACTTCTGAATAATAAATTGGTTCTCTTCTGCAAATAAATCAATAATGGCACGCACATTAAGAATGCATTTTATTGTCTTGCAACAGTGAACAGATTCAGAAGCACATTGTTTACATCATAATTATTTAATCAGTTATTAAATTATTCCTAGCACATATCCAACCAGTTTTGATAAAATCCAGAGTCACAAATTACCGTTTTAATACAGAGTTCTTTCGAGCCAGATCTCCACTCTGACACCAACATACACCCTGATATGAAGCCAAGGACTGAATAAACCACTGCTTGATTTATGAAAAACAGGAATCAGACTTGGAACATTGTGTGCACATGTGATGAATTGTTTATGACTGAAGAAGAAGAAAATTAAAAACACAAGGGCAAAATAATACGAGTCTTCATGGGTCAGTGTGGAATGAAACAACATTCTGGATATACTTTTTTGATGAAAGATTTGGAATATAAAGGTTAATTCCTCTTTCATGAAAACTCATGGCACTGGGACTCGTGCTTATATTCTGTAATTGTTCAGTTACATAGTTCCGTCAACTTTAATTCAGTCAAGTACACGGAATCATTCGATTTTATGGTTTGCATTGCTTCAGTATTTTGCCTCACTTCCATTTTCTGTCACAGCTCTTTAATTCAGTATAGATCTCAGATCCCCTGTGGATTTATATTACGTCGGGCCTCTGAGTGAGTTCCTTAAAAACAACTCTTTTGGCTGAAACAGAGAACTCACCTCAACTAATTATCTAACCTTTTCCTAAAAGATGTTGTCATGCACAGCCACTGGCAACTGGTAGTTCATTCAGCCTCAGTATATAACTCAACTCTATATAATTGCTTTGGGTGTTTTCTGAGTAATCAAAACTTTGCAGCACAGCTGCCGTTTTATGGAAAGCTGTTCTGTAGTTTAATCATCAGATCCACGTATATTTTCAGATTTATATTTCCAGGAAGCAGTTTGCAAATCAATTTAATGATGATTAATTTAATTAATTTAATTTGATTAATTTTTTATATGACAGAATCCTTCTGGAAAAAAGTTTCATAATGCTTTTATAAAGTGTTGGAAAGAAAGATTTGTGTACTGCCTTTAATGATTTGGGTAAAGTAGCCAGTGCTGCCTTTAAAGGTCATGAATGTGAAGAAAATGACGTTTCTTGGCCTTTCAAAAGAATATATCCAACTGAAAGCAGCCATAGTAATATAGTCTCTGTTGCCTAAGATTTTTATTGGTTCACATTGTACTATTGTATTGGTGGACATTTTGTATTATCCTTACAAGGCCCAGCTGATTATTATTTCTGCTAATAATATTTAATATATACTATGTTTCTATATAATGGATGTGTACATGTTAAATGTATGCAACATTATAAAAGTGTGACATTTACAGAAGAAATATGAATATTGTAAAATTTCTTTTAAAATATCTTTTTATGATATGCCTTTATTTAGAAATAACTGTATATTGACTTGATATGTATCAGTGTTTTTCCTATGCTAGTCCTATGTTTTTTATTTGAGAGTGTTTCCGTATTTGAGATGGCTGAATAAACAAAAAAAAAAACCAAGCAATTGCATGTAATGAACTGAGGAAAAACAATTCAATATTTTTTTCCATTTATTTATTTATTTATCCATCTATCCATCTATCCATCCATCTAAATCCTTCTCCCCTCTGGATAAATGTATCATATAAATATAAATTTTATAAATTAAAATATTACACAAGGCAATTATTACTGCATTAAATGGTTGATGTGCAGCATAAACTCTTTAAACACAGTAATGTTATCCATTTTATTAGTTTGAAAGTCTTACACAAGACCCTTTATTCAACTCTGACCATAAGATTAGATCATTAATGTCTGCTTACCCTCTATAAACAAACTGTCATTAGTAAACTGTGCCCTCTGCTGTTTGAACTCACAGAGAACTACAAGCATTTGTTTAATTCATTGTCATGTTTTAATGCTTTTCTCTGCTAATTAATCCCCAGTTATCACATTCACATCAGACATAAGAATTTTAACCAAAAAAAAATAAAATGCAGATTGTCTTAATCACTGATATTCACAATTAAATATTTATATACATACAGAGTTTATATGATGCTACACAGATTTTATATAATGGTAGTATTAGTTCTATTATACACACTGAACATCATAATAGTGTAACATTACAGAAATTATATATATATATATATATATATATATATATATATATATATATATATATATATATATATATATATATATATATATACACACACTCACACACACATATACATACATACATACATATATATATATTTTATATAACGTATAAGTAACATGTACACATACACACGTCTTGTATTATTATCTTTGTGAGATAATTTCATTGACTTATTTATATGTGGCTAAATAATGCTATACCAACATTTTATGTAGAACAGCATTTGTTCTCAGATAGACCAGTTATTTTCCTTTCATCACAGTGAGATAAAAAGAGATAAATACATTCCTCTTACTCTAGACATGCACAACAAACATGCGCACGCACACACAGGTTCATACTCTAGAAAAGTCTCTCACTCTCTTTTCATTGCTTCTGTTTACTGTGTGGTTAGAATGGACGTTTCATCTGGGCTTGGTTCCTCACTGCCCTACCCTCAAGTACAATAGTAACAATAATCTTATGACTCATGCCAGCATCAGCTATGTAAAAATAACCCTCTGACTGTTCTTATCAGATATACTGAATAGATAGAGGCAGGAGGAAAGAGGATCCTCCTGGTCCGGTTGCTGCCATGGAGACAGGGCATGGCTGCAATGCTTTAGAGACCTGTTCAGCAGGTGCTCCCACCCACAGGGAAATTATGTGTTGGAGGTTTTGACAAAATATCTCTGAAACATGTTCTTCCAGTAGAACACGTCTGTAAATGGAGGAAAGACGTATGCACGACCTCTAAAAAAAATAGAGCTCTGGACTGCTCACATGCCTCTCTGTGCATTAGCGTGACGTGTTGCGTGAGGTAGGGTTGATACAGAGGTGTGGCCAGCAGGTGCTAGTTCAAGTAAAGTCAGTACCTGGTTAACCTCAGGTGAGACAGAAAGCCGACTGCCTGTTTCAATTCATCTTCATCCTATCCAAACGGTTTTCTTTAGTTGCCTCACCTTTGCTAAGTGACAAATGCAGGTAGGACAACATTCTTTTTTGTAACTAGGATTTTGACTTTAAAGGATAATACAAATAAAGAAATAGTACAATATAAAGAAAATGCTAAGTAGGTGATAGATATTTCCAAAATTAACAGAGTTCATCTCTCAGAAATGATACAAGTGTTGATTTATTTGATATACTGATGTAAAAAGGTTTAAAATACTGTATGTTAAATAGCTTTGTGTGTTGTTTGTTGCTATGTCTATTATTGTTGTGAGAAGGGTTGAAAAAGCTAGAGTGTATTATGTTGTCAATGTAACTCAGATAACAATGGTTTAACGAAGGTCACATCACGCAGATTTCCATATATTCAAACAAGTACAATTTTACCCTTCCGTAGCCTTCCCTGAATACTTCCCTTTCTATTTACAGGGAAAAAAATCTATTATTTTCATTTAACCTTTTTAAGTATGAAACAAATTACAAACCCAAAACCTAAATCTTAAATTTACTGTTTATGTGTATCAAATTCCTTAAAGTTTTAAGGGAATGTTATATATTAAGTATATATTTACATAACTGTGCTGGTTATGTAGTGGTTGTCCACTGGGTGTTTCACAACATGGCCGTCTGATTATTGTAAGAAACCAAACTATAACTGAGCCGATAACCAGTTTGGTGACCTGTGCTCTTGTCTGTTCCTTTCATCCAGTTCAAATTGCAATACTAGTCATACTGGAAATTCGTAGCTACCTGTGTACCTCTATATTGTATCTGTATATTGTGCACTGGGGAATCAGGTGATCAGAAATGGTGCATAGATTCACTTCTGAATTTCCTTAAGAGGCCTCACGAGATTAGCAGAAGCTAATCTTGGGTGTGTTATTGAAGTAAGTTGATGTGTGTAATTTTGATTTTGAAACATAGAGGCTTTTATTATAATTGTCTTTTTTGTTGATTTCATTTCCTCCTGAGATGACTCAGGACATGCAGCAGGCTTTTAAGCCAAATACCTTCTCTTGCATCACAATGTTGTTATGCCCAACACTGAATTTTTTTTTACCTATTTACTGAAAAAATATTTTTAATATTAAACAATGATGTTACATGGAAAAAGAAGGAAAATGCTGATTGTGTTGATTATACATGTTGATTAAAACATTTGATCTTAGCAAAAGCAAACCAATAATGTTCCTTCTTTATACTGTTTTGTTTCTTTAATCAGGGAAAGCACACAAGTAAGATGTCTTTAGGCTTTGCCTTTGCTTTGCTGCTGACACTCCAGAGTCTCCAGCTGGTGTCCACTCAAAGCTCTAATCTAGGGAATGGAGAATTAACTCCTTCACCAGTCAGTGGGATACCTGATGAATGGAAAAGAGGAAAAGGTGTAATCTCACCTGAAGAGGAACTCGGGATTTCTTCAGGCTCCATGACATTTAGTGGGGATGATGAATATCAAGCTGGCAATGAGACTGTCAGAGCAGTAACAGAACAATATAATGATAACATGAATATGACCGCATCACCTCAGACTACACTCAGCGACAGCAGTAACACAACAAAAGCCAATGCAATCTCGATCCAGGAAAATAACACAAGCGATCTGGTCACACTGAACCCATACCTGGGACCTTCGACCACCAACGGCAACCATGTAAACCTCACAGAGACCGACACCACAACTCCAAGTCCTGGAAATTCTACCACTACTACTACAACTACTACTACTAATACAACTACTAGTACTACTTCTACTCCTGCTTTTAACACTCAGAATTCAACATCAACAGTGAGTGGGAACATTACGACTACAAGTCCACCACAAGATGCAAATGACACAAAATCTCCTAGTGAAAATTCAGCAAATACCACTGTCTTTACAACGACTACCATGCACACCAGTGTTGTACTGTTTAATGAATCTAGCACTGCGTCCACCACAAAAATGAATGCAACTGGGGGATCTCTTGATGTCAGAGGAAATGTGGATAGAGGTAAAAATGAAACCCACATGATTAACTAAGAGCTGAAAAATGTTTTGTTCTTATATTCTGATACATTAATTTCACTTTCTCTAAGTTCCAAGCATTACTTGACAGGGCGGTGTGTGTGTGTCTTTTAAAAGCTGGTGAATATGAAATAAGTGCATGCAATCTGGTCCTGGAAAACTAACATCTAACACTTTTTTCACATTTGATCCCTCAGGGGACATCCTACTGTATACTCATACACTGTAATGAACTCGTTCTAGTTTTGATTTTTTTTTTTTTGCTCTGAATACAGAAATGGTTCCATCTTAATTGGAAATGAGATCAACAACGAACAAAAAAGTTTCAATAGCAACCTGGAAATAGGATGCTTTATTCTTTCTGTGACACTGATATTGTTTTTTTAAGAAGAAAAAGTGCATCCATAGTCAAACAACACATCTCCTCATTTTCCCCCTCAAGCTGTCCCACATTTTCAGTGTCTTATTTCAGTTATACAACTCCCACCGGCTCAATGCGTAGGCTTCGGTTTCAGGGCTGGTTTGTCTCTTGTGCCGGGCCGAGCTCTCTGGTTACTGACACCTAACCTTAAAGCACAATGAGTGCTGTGTTCTCTCATCAAGTCCTGGGAAGGGTTGTGCCCCCAGATCAGGAGCACACTGGTCTATGAATACCTAACCACTGAGCTAACTTTATTATATCCACTCAAAGAAAGCAGCAAGGTGTTTTCCAAAACCAGCAATGCCCTAAACCTGGGTAGATAACTATGAAGATATTGACAAATTACTGCAAAGGCCAACTTTTAGAAAACATGTAACATTGCTTCATTTATAATCAGAATAACACAAGATCTATTTAATATCTTTATCAACATTTGGTCTTGTGATCAGCAATTAGTTGTTGGCGTAATCTAAACATGTATAATTATTTTGCAGGTCTGGCTTCAGATATTCAACAGCAACAAACCAAAAGTCAGGCATGGGGAGCCATTCTGGGTATCGGCGTTGGAGTGGCACTTGTTGCCCTGGTGGTCTATATTATTGTGAAACGAAGGAACTACAGAGCTTTCTCACACAGGAAACTGGTGGAGGACATGCCACCTGAACCAGGTAACAGCCAACTATATATCATCCTCACTGATCTTTGAAACATTGAAACAATAACTATTAAACTACAGGATGGTAGCTTTAATTAAACAGCATTAACACCTATACAGGAACCAACATAGCAATCACAGTTCATACTTTACAATCTAGTGCAAAAGTCTTTGCATCCCCTCATGGTATGTGAATGAAAAGAAAGGAAAATGTAACTCTAATTTACAATTTATCAGAAATAAACTGTACTCCAAGAACCTAAAAATGAGATCTAACTGTGCCTTTCAACAAGACAACAATCCAAACTATAACGCAAAACCAACAGGAAAATATCTTTGAAAATAAATTTTGTCATGACTCTCTTTCCAGACAAAGATTATCCAGTCTGGCTGGAAGAATTTGTGGGATTAGAGAATAATATTACAGAATATCACATTCAGAAACTGAAATGCAAACGTCTAATTGGGTTTTTAAACTGGTAATTTCTTAACAAAAACTATTTGACCTTTTTTGTGATTTATAATCATGAAGGAACATCTGTCAAACCAAACACACTAAATATATTGTTGCTTAATTACTTTGTCCTCTTTACTTTGTCTTTACTGCGCAAACATTTGCACTAAGCTTTATATATCCCCTATCTGATTCAGATCACACCTTGCTGCAGTGATGATAACCAATATTTCTGTATGATTACTTGCCTTAATTTGTTCATTTCTTCTATTTACAGTTCTCCGATTGGACAACAATGAGCCTCTGGATTTGAAATTTGATGGATTTGCATACTACAATCCTGGACTGCAAAGCGACAACATCCAAATGACTAACTTTCCACGAGGACAGACTAATTAAAAAAAAATGTTCCATGCCAAACAGACTGATATCATAAACTCAAACTTCATTTATTCTGTATTCTGCTGATGTATGTAAAGGATCCTGATCAAGACAAAGAGAAGCAAATTGCCAAAAGAACTTTATCTATAGATGAGCTAAGATCCAAAGCGTATAAGGTGTTTTTGTTTTTTTTTTTCTTTTAGACAGATGTCAGGTAAAGTGCTGGAAAGAACAGAGTAATGAATGTAGCTTTTATACTTTAGATGTTTTAGTTTCTATATAGGAATGATGTGCAGCCTTGTGTCTGCTTATATCATAAAGTAACCCATGTAATAATTATTAAAATGGTTGAAATTGATAATAAACTATTATGAAATACCCCTTCTTATATCACTATAGGTTGTATAATATGCTATATGGAATATTGTTATAATAATTAATATATACATATTAATAATGTTTAGATTAAATGATTAAATAGCTGTATATACATTACAATTTTCTAACAATCACCTCAAAAGTCTAACAGGAAGATTTCTATAATAAACAACAACAACAACAACAAAGAATCTTATTGCTTTCCTTACCGTTCCTATAGTCTCCGAATTTGCAGCTCATGGGATGTTTTTGTCAATATGTACGTAGGTGAACTGTCATATACTCAAATTATTTCGAAGTTACGCCTGATAATATTTTCATGTAGCTAGTAATGTAGGCTAGTTATTTTAATGGCATTGTAATGACTTTTTAATAAATCTTAGCTAAACCCTCAAGAGAATCTATACTGTAGACTTTACACCTTGATTTGAGTGATTGGAGTTAATTTGAGTAATTTATTCATTTCAAACTAAATTAACAATAAAGCAGATTACTAGCAGAACTAGTATTTCTAAGCACAAAGTGCCAGCACATTACTATATCCTTTTGATTTATACATTATATGGCCAAAGGTTTGTGGTCACCTGACCATCACACCTGTATGTGCTTTTTGAATTTCTCTTTCCAGATTTAGTCCCCTTTGATGTTATAATAACCTCCACTCTCCTGTGAAGGCTTTTCACTAGATTTTGGAGCGTGGCTTGTGGGGATTTGCCCGTTCAGCCACGAGAGCACTGGTGTTGTCGGGGCACTGAGTAGGCCTGGGGTGCAGTTGGTGTTCTAATTCATCCTAAAAGCGATCAGTGGGGTTGAGGACAGGGTTTCTTAGCTTCAGTGAAGAGATATTCTAGACAATTGTGTGCTTCCAACTTTGTGGCAACAGTTTAAGACCCACATGTGGGACTGAAGCTTACTAATGCATATATCACATGCTGTTCTATATTATTATTATTATTATTATTATTATTATTATTATCATTATTATTATTATTATTATTATTATTATTCCTCTTCTGCTCTTCTTGGTAGTAGTCAGCTCTTCCTCCAGGCCTGTAGGAGGCGCTAGAGGGTTTTCGGTACTTCGCAGTTTGCTTTGTTACTCTAGTGAAGAAAAAAAAGGGCGGAAGTTTGTTATGTATTATTGTTGATTAGCCTGAACGCGGGAATGAATTGAACTTCGGAGATGATTAAAACAGAAAAAATCTTACATTTAAAGAGCTCCCGCGGAGGAAAGGTTCGTGTGGTCCGAGAGCACTATCTGAGGGAGCAGGTTCCGTGCGGAAGCGCGCTGTGTCAGGCGCAGTGTCAGGCGCAGTGGCAGCACGGTGAGAGCAGCACTAGCTGGAGTGATGCACACCACTTTCCACTCAATAACAAACACCAGCAAGTACTGCAGTCCCGATACCATACATATCAATACATATATAATACATGTATAATACATATAGTCTTCCTGTCTGTAGAACAGCGGGCAGTTGCTATTTCTGCAGTGAGAGTTAGATATCATGCAGTGAAATATAGATATCATGAATTATATGTGCAGTAAACAATTCGAGACTGTGTTTGAGTTCTGTTTAATTACAGAATTAACACTGAAAAAATCAATTATCTCCTATATAAATAATAAATAAATCTAATTAGATAAAGGTTCAGATCAACTGATAATGTGGATTAGTTCAATACAAATGAAATAATAAATAATAATTTATTAAAAACAACAGCTGTTGTTGCTTGTGTTTTGTGAACTTCTGCGATGTGTCACATTCTGCCTCCTTCACTATGAGCTGTGGCTGTGAAATATCTCCAAACTGCTTTTTTTCCTTTCAGGCATGTCACTTTATAATACACGTTCACTCTCTCTTGTTTGGCTCAGTGTGCCTGCCTGATTGTATGTGTGTGTGTGTGTGAAATGGATCGTCAGATGGACCGTCAGGACCGTCTGATCCCTGAAGGGGTCAGCTTCTTTTTGGTAAAGAATAAACACATTTTCAGTAACTGCTTTTCCCTGATCAGGGTCACGGTGGATCCAGAGTCGAGGTAGTAATACACCCTGACTCGGACACCAGTCCATCGCAGGTCCCCATGCACACACATTCACACCTAGGGGCAATTTAGCATTGTCCACCTACTGGCCTGTTTTTGGGATGTGGTGGAAAACCCAAGTGGACAAGGAGAGAACAGGAAACCTTCACACAAACTGAGCTCAGGATGGAAGTGGAACCCCTGAGCTGTGGTTCATCAATGCTACTATGACACTCCTGCACACAGAATTGATATTTTATAGTACTTATACTAATGCTAAACACTGAATTATACTCATGCAGATGGCAAGGTGCTGTCCGGAGACGTGACTCATTATGTGGTGCCGGATGCTGGAGTGGTGAGGGACTTCCTGGAGGTTCTGGAGTTCAGGGAGTTTCGTGGGGTCGTGTTTACGCAGACCGCATGCCAGGCTTTACAAAACACACGTGGGCGCAGGTACACCACTAAACACTGTATGCATAATTCAGGAGCATTATATAAATAGTATTATCATTGATAAGTAGACCGCTCAAGTGCATGGGATGTTTCTCTTGCATAGAAGATTGTATGGAAAATCTCTAAAATTTGACATGTATCTCATGATAGTGTTGATGTTTTGCTGCTGTCATCCATTGTTGTATAGGCACTATAACAGGCTGCGTGGTCTCCTGAAGGACCCTCGCTATGACTGTGTCCTGTTTGCCAATGAGTTTCAGCAGTTTTCCTACTGTGCCCGGGGCAGAGGAGAAACGCAAGAGAAATGGCAGACAAGGTAAGACAGGTTGGTTTGTTATAAGCTTGTCTGGTGAGTAGTTAACTGATCTCATGCATTCGTGCTTGTTGCAGGTGTGTGTACCATGCAGCAGTGTGGTATTATAACCATTTGGCTGGTCTGATGTCAGTAGTTATGATCACAGAAGACCAGGAAGCCATTAAAGAATATGGCAGTCAGAACAGTGGCGTTTACGTCATCTCAACTCGGGTATGATGTGTATATTTTGTTTTCCTGTGTGTCTGAACCCTGTTATGTATTTCACTGTGTCATATTACTTACTAATCTATTCTTATAAATAAATTTTTTCAGTCGGTTTCATTGTAGTAAGGGGAATAATTCATAATAAAGTTCCTCTAATCATTGATTACTGATTGGCACATTCAGATCCTTCACTCATAGTTTACTAATGTGTGGTAATTAGAACCTGGTCATATGAGACTGTGAGTTTATAGTCAGTAAAGATTGTTACGAGCAAATATACATCACTGCAAACCAGTGGAATGTATTGGACAAAAAATCTCTTTGGTTAAACTTGATGATAGGAAACATGTTGGAGTTAGTTGTTTGAAAATTAACTTATTTGTACAATAATTTGAATTAATAATTGAAATTGAAGTAGCAGTACTGTGCATAGACTCTATACATGCACCATATTCTTCATGTCCTTGATTTTGTAGGAATATCTGGAGAGTTTCTGGCCAGACCTGCATGCAGCTCAAGAGCTGTATGCCTCCATTGCTCAGACCCTACAAGAGAGAGAGAGTGAAGGAGCAGAGAAGGAGTACTCTGAGCATTTACCTGCAGAGGTTCTGGAGGCAGGGATCAAATCTGGCAGATACATTCAGGTGAGAGCCTCTTGTGCCAATCAGTGCTGCTTACACAGTGTTAATGAGGAAAAGGACTGTTTTTGTTTTGTCTTTGGTCTAAAGTTATCACTGATGTTGGTGCATCCCTCTCTTTCTTGTTTCAAGGGCACACTGAATGTGAACAAGCACCGCACACAGCATGAAGCCTTTGTGCGGTTTGAGGGGTCTGCAAGCAAGAATGCAGGTAGGCAAATCCAAAAACTCAATATCCAGTTGTCCACTTTTAGCTGAATTAGGCAGGCTTATAGTTTTCTTGTTTTTGACATGTGTCCCCAGAGCTTAACAGTGATGTTCTGATCAATGGAATGAAGCATCGTAATCGGGCGATACATGGTGATGTGGTTGCTGTAGAATTGTTGCCACGTGGTGAGTGGAAGGGTCGGAGCATGGCTTTAACAGAGGGACGAGGAGAGGAGAAAGGAGAGGACACTCAGAGTCAGCCTATGCCCACGGGTAATTACAGAAACCTGCACATCTACCTGTGACTACACACTGTTACCACGTCTACTGTTACCCAAGGCTCATGCAGTTACCATGGAAATAATGTATAAAACCACACACTATAGGCTGTCCAACTGTCTAGAAAGAAATCAGCAAATTACTAGTTATAACTGTTCTTGACTAATAAAAATCAGTTGGCCTCCCAAAAAAGTGCACATATAAATCAAACATTAAATTTAAATCCCACAGGTATTCTGCACCTACTAGTGTTTATTGTTTAGTCAACAACTACAGCAGTGCATTATGGGACTTCATGAGTGCGCTGGATATCAATAAGGTGGGGTTTCAGTAATAGTCTAACTGGGTTTTGTCTTAGAGAACCTTGAGCTACTGCCAGAGTTAAACTGATTCATGGTGATGTGGATTTAATGCTGAGTTAAACTGATTCATGGTGATGTGGATTTAATGCTGAAAGCATTATCAGGTAGATATAAAGTAGGGTAAATATGATTAAATGTCAAGCACTAATAAATGGAAAACATCCTGAACAACATTTCCAAAAATGATTAGTGTTCCTTTCCTCTCACTCTTTGTCTTCCTCTCTAGGCAGGATAGTGGGTATCATCCAGAGAAACTGGAGGGACTATGTGGTAACGTTTCCTCCCCGAGAGGAGCTGCAGAGTCAGTCCCGAAACTCTCAGAAGATTCTGGTCATTCCCTGGGACTGCCGCATCCCAAAGATCCGGATCAGCACCCAGCAGGCTGAAGCACTGCAGGTGAGGCTCTAATTTGTTGCTTTTTTAAAAAAATTATTTATTATTATTTTTTTTACATATTTGTAAATAGATTACAATACATGTCATAACATTTATTTCAAACATCGTCATGTGGTTTGTAACATATGGACCTGTCCAGTTACTGTGTACAATCAGTGTGACACAGATATGTTCCTTATGATAGTGAGTACAGCAAAAGGCTACACGATTTAAATCTTATTAATTCCAATTTGAGACACCTATGTGGTACTAAAAACCAATACATGGCACTGCATCTAAACAGTCCAAACATACTGATTAGAATTGGGTGCCATGTATTGGTTTTCAGTACCACACAGGTGTCTCAAATTGGAATTAATAAGGTCTAAATCATGTAGTCTTTTTTGCCGTGATGCCAACTTGATGTTCTTTGCTAAATCTCTCGCTTGATCAATAGCTGTTGCTGTGACAACAAGCATTGTGCTCCTTTTATACCGTAATATATAGTACAGCAATACACACAGACCCCCATCTTGAATTTGTCTCCTCACTCTCATAATGATTTATCTACGAATCCAAAACAATGTTACTAGTGTGACTTCTGTTTTGTTAATTTACTTCAATATAGATATACCAGGTAGAGCATTATTTTGCATGACATCTTCAGACTTGTCAATATTTGTCATTAAAAAGATCATGTGAAGAACTTAACAAAAATCAGATGTGAGCAGGAATTTGGCTTGCAGTGTGAACAGAAGCATATGTGGTACTATGTGACAATAAGGTGTTTGAATCTTTTGCTGAAGGATCACAGGGTGATTGTGCGAGTGGACTCATGGGAGAGCACTTCCCTCTACCCCAGTGGTCACAGTGTGAGAGTCCTGGGCAAGGCCGGTGAGGTGGAGACTGAAATTCAGACCATACTGGTGGAGAACTGCATCCATGTGCCCCCATTCTCTGAAGCCCAGGTGAGCAGCACAGGGATTGTACAAAGACATGTAGTTGAAATGTTTTAATTAGCTCACGCAGTCCAACCTTTAACCTGATATCAATGATTATACTGCCATAATGTTATTATTAGTGATTGTATTAGGGTGAAAAAATAAAATAGATTTGACACTAATAAAACTGTCCATTGTACTTTAAAATAATGGATATGTATTATATTTATCTTAGTTATTAGCAATATATGCACCATTTATGAAAATAGACATAGAAATGACTGGCATTCTCCTTATGACGTGTGTGCACAGGTGGAGGTGTGAATAATTTTTTTTTTGCATATATAACTATATAATATTTTACATTTTGTTATTTCTTTCATGTACCTGTATTTTTCCAGTTGCGAGAGATGCCTGTGAACTCCAAGGAGCAGCCTTGGCAGATGGACCAGGCTGAGATAAGCTCTCGGAAGGACCTGCGTGACACACACCTGGTGTTCAGTATTGACCCGCTGGGCTGCGAGGATGTGGATGACACATTGTCAGTGCGCACCCTGCCAGGGGGGAAGCGTCTGGAACTGGGAGTCCACATCGCAGATGTCACACACTTTGTTAAAGAGGGTTCTCTCACTGATCTGGAGGCTCGTTCCAGGTGATGAGATTGTGAATTTGTGATAATAATTACATCTCAAATAAAGAACATCTGGCTAATATCCCATAGCTGTCCCATACCCATTTCTGAGGGACTGTAGCTAAACATAGCACCCATTTTATTGAACATTTGATTTCCCTTAACAAAAAAGAACCATCAGTAAATCAACTTTTGATCAGATGCTAGACTATTTTATATTCCATGTTATTTGTCGATTCAGAGCCACAACATATTACTTGGCTGACCGAAGGTATGACATGCTGCCAGCGGTGTTGAGTGCTGACCTCTGCTCACTGCTTGGGGGAGTGGACAGGTGAGTCAGACAATACACCTTCATCTGTTAGACATTTCTATGGTCCATCAAGGAATCATGAATGTAGGCTCTGAGAAATGAAGACTTTTGGACAGTTACCTTGGGGTGAATTTCAAAGGAATCCTCTAACATTTCCTTAACCTCTTTGAAACTCAGTTATAATAAAAATGCTATTATTTTATAGTACTATTATATTTAAAAATCAGAGGCAGTGGTAGATGAGATCTGTACGTTTAAATCTCAAGACTGGCAGAATCACTACTGTGAACAAACCCAACAATTTGGGAATTATTGAAGTATATACAGTAAATATATGGGGATTACTAAAGTATGTAAAACTATCCTCTAATGCTTTACATAATCCTATAGATATGCCATGAGTGTTATATGGGAGCTGGATGCTGAGTCTCTGGCAGTGTGTAGCGTGTGGTACGGCCGAACACTCATCCGGTCCTCTTACCAGCTGCACTATGAGCTGGCCCAGAGCCTGTTAAATGGGGAAAATGTCAAGGTGCCTGAGCTGGCCCTGCTCGAGGGCTCTGTACGGGACCAGAAACTGGCTGAGCTCCTGCAGGCCCTGGAGCAGCTGACTCGAGTGGCCAGGCACCTGCGGTCACAGAGGGATAAGGGCGGCGCTTTGGAGCTGGAGGGTGTTGAAGTCAGGGCTCAGCTGGATGAGGACAAGAACATCGCTGCTCTGGTGCCAAAGCAACCTCTGGAGGTGCATGAGACAGTGGCAGAGTGCATGATCTATGCCAATCACTGGGTGGCACGTAAGATCCAGGAATGTTTCCCACACCAGGCACTGCTGAGGCGTCACCCGCCACCCAGGCAGGAGTTCTTCAACCAGTTGATTGACAGTGCCAAGAGCCGTGGCTTTGGCATTGATACAAGGTAGAGAATTTATCATAATGATTTGGAAAATTAGAGCTGCATAAAGTAACTGGAGTGTGTTATTAATGTTTTTGCAAACTGATGCATGTTTGTATTTAGGTCGAACAAGGCTCTGGCTGATTCTCTAGATCAGGCAGTGGATCCAGAGGACCCCCTGGTAAACCGGCTGCTGAGGGTGATGGCCACACAGGCCATGTCTAATGCCCTGTACTTCTCCACTGGATCTTGCCCAGAGGATCAGTACTACCACTATGGTAAACCTCATACATTCACTTTTAGTTAGACCCCCATTCTTTATAAACTGATAGTTGATAGTTGAGGTAAAGGTCAGGTTCCACCTACTAAAGGAGCAGTCTGTAATATTCAGAGCTCTCTGGTACTTGAAAGTTAAATTGCAATTGCAGTAAAACCATTAACATGCCTTCCTCTCTCCATGACTGACTGACTCCACCCTATCTGTTGAAACTACATAAACCTTATAAATTGCCTTTTGTGTAAAAAGTGGTGAAGCCGAGCGGCCGAGGACCAGAGCTGATTTCTGGGGCAGAAAAACTTAAATTAAGACCAAAATGAAGGAAGAAATTCATTAAATGTCAATATCACTAATTAGTTTTCTAGGATATCTTTAAAATTTCTATATAATTATTATTGGCCTATAATCATTATAAATAAATAAACATTATAAACTGCAACTTTAAGGTCTTGATCTTTGTTGACTAAAAAGCTGCTCCAAAAACATCCTCAACAACAATTTATAGTCTAGTATAACTTTTATTTTGTCAGTGAATAACATATTTGTCAGTTACATTTATTAAGAAAAAAGCTTTTTTGTGTCATGAATGTACATATGTTAAGTGGAATCAAATTTATTACATGAAAATAAAGCAAATGGCTTATACAGTTAGGCTATTTAAATGCATTTAAATGAAAGAATAACAATAATGAATAATGTCTTACTTTCGCCTTAGAAATGAAGGTTTAGGAATGAAAAACACTTCTTGGCAGTGGACTCAAACTTTTGGACTATTTTGTAACTTAGTCCCTGTCCAGGAAATGAATCCATATATTGATATAATCTAGACACAGAGTGAAACATCTGATTCTTACTTGCTCTGTTTGTTTCTTATTGGCAGGTCTTGCTCTGGATCGGTACACCCATTTCACCTCTCCAATCAGGCGCTATGCTGACATCATAGTGCACCGTCTTCTCATGGCTGCTGTCCAATCAGAGAAAGAGGAGTGCTTTCACAAGAGCTTAGCTAGCAACAAGGATCTGGAGGAAATTGCTCATCATATCAACAACAGAAACCGAGTAAATTGTTTAGATTCCTACACAAGGGCTGGTGTATTTGAGTTAACATCATGTTCAAAGTAATCCAACATCATCCTTATGATGGATACAAATGTACTGTTTTTGATCTTATAAAGTCCTTATATAAGGCCTTGTATAATCATTCTTATTATTAACTTTTTTCTATCTATTAAATATATAAAATCCAATATGACTAGGTATGACATAATAGATAGATGACAGCACTGTATGACACCAGCTGAAAATATATTATATTCAGCCTATTAGATAATTACTAGTTATAACACTGAGTGACAGCAGATTTCTTTGTAACCTGTAGGCAGCTCAGCACACTCAGAAGCAGTCCACAGAGCTTTTCCAGTGCCTCTACTTTCGAGATAAGGACCCACTCACTGATGAGCGCTGCGTGGCCGACGCTATTATCTATGCCATCAGGGCCAACGGCGTACTGGTCTTTGTCCCACGGTAAACTTTATTCGACTGTTGTTTACTTTCTATTTGTAATAGTATTATAATCAAACCCGTTTCCCAATAAACCATCACAAATACCTGATATGCTGTAAGAAAGAGCCCTAGAAGATTTGCCCTCTAAGTATGTGTGTTTGCAGGTATGGTTTGAAGGGTGCAGCGTACCTGAAGAATCGGGAGAGTCAGGTGGTGAGTGTGGGGGATGACGGCGGGTGTGTGTGGCAGGTGGGGACACTGCAGAGGTATCCAGACAGGATCAGCTCCTGCACCAGCACAGGGACAAACACCTTTCACCTGTTTGACCATGTAACAGTGAGTACACACACTCCTGTTAACTTTGTACCTCTAAATGTAAAATCATGTATATAGAATAGTACATTTTAACATGTTTAATACTTTAGGAATTATTTAAAATGACAAAGAATGCCAAGACATGAATATTCATGATATGCAAATTGGAAATGTCCCTGTCCAAGAGGAGCTAACCATTTATACATCACATGTTTAAGTGCAGTGGTATTTCAATACTTTAATATACAGTACATGTAAACATGCATGTAATTGATGCCATGAAGGCTTTAGTCACCACCTACTGATATCGCACAACCCTTTGACATACTAATCATTTTTTCCTATGCTCTTCAGGTGCGTATCTCTGTGGAAACTTCCCGCTGCCATTCTGACAACTTGCGTCTGGAACTCATCAGGAACAAGCCCCATCATTCGGGCGTGGCCGAGTCTCGGATGAGTGGTCGGGTCCCGTCTGAGCTGATTGAGGAGGTGGTGCGCAGGGAAGAGGCGTCTCTTCAGGCAGAAGAAGAGAAGATGAGGAGACCAAGACTGAGCAAAGAGGAGAGGGAGTTCAGACAGAGTAAAAGGCCAAATCTCTACTCAATCCTGCAGGAGATCAGTGAACTTGCCCTGTCTGATGCAGCTTTCTGTCACATACAAAACACTGAATTACCAACATGCACAACCTCAGCTTAGGTTTACTGAGAAAATTCAATTCAGTCCGGAATCCAACATTTGGATTTTATTGCTTAGATATTATGAAATGTTATTTTTATTTACTCTAGTTTGGACTATACGGTAGCACTGGAGTGTTTTGGCCAAGGATTTACGCGGATATTGCTCTTAAGCTAAAGAATGGCCCTTAATTGGTTAAATCCATTTTAGTGATTTTAGTGTGGCACTGATTAACAAATTAACATTATGGTTTGGTTGTGGTGTTTTGTTCAGTATGTATTTTGTACAAGAATGTATAAATTGTACATTTACAACTTTGATATTTTGCACTGAGTCTAACTGGAATGTTTTATTAAAAAAATATTTTCATAAGCTGTATGGAGTGACCTTTTGTTCCCCTTTATCCAAATATAATCTTGTGACACAAAACTTCTTATTTCACTCTAGGAATTTTGAACAACGTGCCACTTAAGGTTAAAAGTATTCTTCCTACTTTGCGATATGAAATAATGGACTCTCTGGAAAAACAGGATTGGGAAACAACGTCACTGGATAACAGAAGTGTTTACACATGTCAAGAATCTAGGTGCTATGAATATGCAGCCCCAACCCCAACTCAGATTTTGCAACCAAATTGCTTGGTGGCATGGTTATGACATAGTTATGAAGTGGGTATCAATGCAGTGTCACAGCTCCAGGGTTTCTGTCCAATCCTGAACTTGGGTTGCTGTCTGTATGGAGTTTTGTTTCTTCTCCTCATGACTGTGTTGGTTTCCTCTCGGTTCTCTGGTTTCCTCCCACAATCCATTCTGATTTATCAATTGCCCCTAGGTGTGAATGAGTGTGTGAATGTGTGTGCATGGTGCCCTGTGATGGACTGGTGTCCCATCCAGGGTGGGTGTGACCTCACTCCCTGTGTTCTTGGAATAGGCACTAGATCCACTGCAATCCTGACCAGGATAGAGTGGTTAGTGTAAAGTAGCAACATACCAAAATCCCTGCAAATAAAAATTTTCAGTTCATGGTGACATTAACACCCAATCATTAAACAAGATATGAACACTTTATTTAGAATATTGCAATAAAATAAGAATGGTAAATTATACTAAAAAAAGAACACCCAAAACAAACCATGTAAAGAAAATGCATGAGAATTATGAAAATGCAAATTCCTAAACAAGCTTACAAACTCTTTACTCTCCTCTTTATCAAACACCCTTTGTTAGTGATAGTTGGATTAATTATGCTTTAATATAAAATAGGATAAAGCTGCTAAGACTTAGGTGAGACTCCATCAGTTTAGACCTTGCTGTGTGGAAGTAAGCTACAGCAGCTGGTTCTCTCTGAATAGTTCTGCATTTTAATTATGGTTATATTTAATTATAGGAAGTAAGGAAAGCATAAACCGAGCCAGTCTTTTCTCATTATAGATCCTCACAGAGGATGTCAAGAACAATACAAGCAGCTTATTAGCATTTGGCTGGATTATCAGAGGAAGTGCATATCATGGTCTAACAGCTACAACTGAACGTTTTTTTTACTCTGAACAATTTGTTGGCAGTTAGTTTGCGTCTATCATGAAAACTTCCTGGCGCAATCAGAGAGTAAAACTGATCAATCGCTCTCATTATCTCCATTTGTTATCTCTGGAACTGGACTGTCACATTTGTCATACTGAGGGGAGCTCTGAGACGCCACAGGATCTTGTTCTAAAAGTGTGTCAGTGTTTCCTGTGGTTTGATCCAGTTCTCTCTGGTCGTCTTGGCTGAGGTGATGTGCTGTGGGACTTGCAGCAAGTTCATCTGGGAAAGCTGACTGTGACGACTCTGAGAAAACACAAATGATAAATTAGTTCATTAGTTCAAAGCATTTCAAAATAAAAGATAAATGATTTACTGCCAGTGAACAAAACAAAACAAAACATTAACCCTATGTAGCAAATCATACCAATGTAGTAATACAGCCTATAACATGTCACGTACAATGCAACTATATAATATCGTAATGTTGCATCACACAGTGTTTAACATAACACACGTTTATGCTGTAACTAGTCACCTAGCTGCTTTTGTCGAGCCAGCCTTCTTTCCAGGGCCAGCTGTTTGTTGCGCTCGATACGCTGCTGCTGTTCCTCTGTAAGAGAGAGTGGTGCAGGAGCAGGAGTGGAGTGGATAAACGGATCTTCAGAGAAGCTTCTATCTTCAAATGGGTCTGCGTCTTCCTGTAAGCGGACCTCTGCTTCATCTAAACACAAAATAAAGAAAATAATTACATTGCACTGCAAGAAACCACGTGCATTAAGAGAAATCACTGTGTGCTAAAGCTTAACGTTTTTCTCACCGCCATCATTTCCATTGAAATCCTCGTGGGTCAGAGGCATGTCCAGTCGGATTCGCTTGAGACATGTCTAAAGGAGAGTAAAGTCATGTAGCAGTTTACAATTTCAAACATGCCATTACTCGAAAAGGACATGGTCGTTGAAGGCTTTTTGATTAATAGTATTGTTCATCTTATATTTACTCCTGGCTCTGGAGATACAACGACATGTTTCCTTGTTTCTGATTATGTTACTGAGCAAATTTCATTTTTCCTCCCTGTAATGGTAAAAAAAATATGTGACAATAATTTTAATATAGATTTTATACTCTCTGCATTTATTGACATACTACATGCTTACTCACAGACTTTTTGATATTTCTGTTATGTTAACCTAATTGAATTGTGTAATAATGAATAATAAAGGCATGTTTGAGCTGATTTATATTTAATTGTTAGGTCCTGTATATCCAAAGCTGTTGGTGTAATGTGACTTTTGTATGTACAATTGTACGTACACACACTGCATTATGACATTTAACAGAACTTTAACAGAAGAGTCATTTAACAATGACTTTATTATGGGTTAGATTCTTTAACTGTTCAAAGAGATTCAATCAATAATCTGTGTTTTTTAAAGGGACTTTACATTCAGGGAAAAATCAGTATTGTACTAACATACTACATGTGCCTAACTGCCATTTTGATTAAAGTTAAATCACATGTGCTTGTGGAGATGGACTGCCAGACATACCTGTACTTCTTTCTTGCTTCCTAGAACCTCCAGTTTGTCGATAAAGTCCTCAAACTGTAGTTTGGGATAAAGTCTGTGAGCCCAGTTCTCCATTTTCTGCATCAGAACCTTAAGATCCTCAGCCTAAAGCAGACAGAAGGAGAGGATCTACATTTAATAACCGATAACTGATTTGTAATATATGAAGTAACGCTGCAGTGAAGGTTAAGTCACCTCATGGCCTTTGCCTTTAAATTTGACATCACTGAATAATGTACGTAAGGCTGGAAGTCCTCGTTCAGACAGCAGCCTATAACCGGAAGAGGAGAAAAGTGATGAACATGAACCCTGATACACTGTGTGCTTATGGAGGTCATGTAGACAATAATAATTACCTCTGAGAGTCTAGTTTAGGCTGAGGTCTCTTAACAGTTCGCCTTTTAGCTACAGGAACATCAGGTAGCTTGGACAGCTCTCCCTCTTCACCTACATACACAGTACAGTTGGTGAATTCAGTACAGGATCATCTGAATAAAGGAGAGCTGTGTGTGTACAGATCTTACCCTCTCCACTGGCCGCATGCTCCTCATCGAAGTTGCCCTCTCCAGGGGACAGCGGTGGTGGGAGAGGGGGAAAGGACTCGTCCTCTATCTGGTCATAGTCAGACATGCCAAACTGACCATTTTCTGATGGATCATACATCATGCAGGGACTCTGCAGAGGAAAGCACATTACATTACATTACATTACATAACCAGAATTGACTTTAATGCAGCAAACAAGCTGTAAAGTAAACTTTATTTTATTCATCTTGGAAAGCCCTGAAGAGTAAGTCACGTGATCCAAATAAACTAGTCTTCACGTGTTAAAATGCATTATTTGCATCTTACGTCTTTAACTTAATCTAAATTTATGAGCAATTTCTACAGTATCTATGGTAACCGTTATCTTTGTAGCTAAAAATGCTAATCAGGCGTGATTCAGAATAAATTAACTTAATAATAACTATGATTAAACCTTCCTGTTATACGATTTCTACCAGTCTACATTATTTTCCCACCTGTATTCTGTCACCTGTGCTAGGATTGGCCAGAATGGTCCCGCCAACAGGTTATCTGTCCAATCAGCTGTCTTCTTGGGAGAGCGAGCTTCGCGTGCAGAAGGCGGGGTTTTTCGGAATACGGGTAGGAAAATAAAAACCCCTGCTGCTGCTTTGTAGCTTGCTAGATATCAAATCATGCGCTAACCACAGTTTGTTCAGGTGAAGTAAGCACGAAAAGCAGCACCGATCTCACCGTGTAATCACACTGTGCTATTTACAGCTTTATAAACTATCTCAATCAAACGAAAACAAACCTCACGCACCTCAGCCAGAGGATGTTTCAGTCCAGTCCAGCTTCTCCTTGTTTCTGCCGGGTTTTTCTCTCAGCCAATCAGATTCACAGGGAGCACTTCTTCTGTTATTCCGCAGTGTGTGTCTCATTGCTAATGGCGCCACCTAGTGAAGCATATCTTACACTTTGCTAAGGGGCTGGGGTTTGTTATTTTTTATAATAATTAAAAAAAAAACAAAAAAACTTTTAAAAAGGCTTTTAAATATATAAAAATTTCCCTTATAGACTGTTACTTCAGCATTTAGAAGAGAATTATCTGATACATTTGTACTTATGGCTAAATGTAAAACAGTTTTGTTACACCGGTCATGTGAAAATGTCTGCAATCAGGTCATGATAAGTAAATAAGTAACTCTAATCCATATCAAGACAATATGGCAACACGTGCTTGAGATACAGATTTAATTTACTTTACTTTACTTTATTGCTGGGTGGCGTTGTTGCCTCACAGCTTCACGCCCCGGTGTTATCCGCTCTGTGCAGAGTTTCACGTTCTTCTGATATCTGTGTGGATGTCCTATGGGTTCATTCATTCATTCATTCATTCATCAGTAAGCTCTTTATTCTGCTCAGGCTTGTGGTGGATCTGGAGCCTACCCCACTGTAAGGTGGGAATACACCCTGGGGTCCATCACAGACATCATGCGCACACACATTCACACACTTCAGGTCAAGTGGGTTTTTATTGTCATTCCCCTATAAAGCTTGTATACATTGGAATGAAATGTTGTTTCTCCAGGACCATGATGCAACACATAACAAGCAAGACTACATAAATACACAACAGTGCAAATACACAACAGTGTGAGACGAGTGCAGGACAATAAATACACAAAACGTAACAATAAATACACAGGACACTAAAAATACAGATCATAAGCTGTAAAATGTAAACTATCTGGTAGTGTAGCAGCAATAGGTAGATCTGTAGCAGCAGTAAGTTTTGCGTTCCATAAGGAGTCTGATGCAGCTTTGTGAAGTGCGGTGTGCAGTGGTAGTGAGGCATACTGGGTTAGGTGTTTGACTAGCCCAGGTGAGCTTTGGGAGACAACAGGGTGTTGAGTAATCTGACTGCCTCAGAGAAGAAACTGTTATTCACACTATAACACTTATTCACACTATCAGCCAGTCCAAATGCTGGAATGTTTTGGGAACTCGGAGGAAACTAGAGAGGAAAATCACACTGTATAGAGGAAACCCAACACTACTGACTGCACCATCAGTTTACACATGCTAGTAGATGTCCACACCGTCCTGGGTGTATTTCTGTCCAATGTGCCTGGGATAGGTTCTGGATCCACCACGACCCAGACCAAGATAAAGCAGTTACTGGAGGCAAATGAATTAGATAAATTACTGTTTTTATTTTTGTGTACTTTGTGTCAAACACACAGTGTGTGTATTGAATGTGTAATGTTATTGATTTTTTTTTTTGCTAATTCTTTTATTTTACTGGAGTCTCTACTACAAGTGTAGTAGTCATATTGTTTATTTGAGCTTAGTTTCACTGATCGATAGATTAGAATTTTGTTTGTAGACATATAACAAGTGAAAATGAAACAAAATACAGGGTTATGATCTTTATTTAAGATATGAATGTTACACATCGCATTTCCACTGTGTATTCCCGTATATTCACTTTCAATATGACCTCTCAGAGAATTACGAAACAAAAAAAAGGCATGTTTTTTAAGTTTAAGTAACCAAAAATTAATCCAGAAAGTCTATAGCCACATGGAGATCCCAAAATTCTCCCTTCACCTCAGATCAAACAGCAAACTTTTAAGTTATCTGCTGAGAGCTGTGTATTTAACATACAGACAAGCAGACTCCTGTCATAGTTTTGCTGTTAGTAATACTGTATAATGACATAACTGTCTTTTATTTGCTGTACAGACGGTATTCGATAACTCCGGAGGCTACAGATGAAGAAGGGAGGAATGTACTTAAGAAGGACAGGAAGGACTGGCATGTACAAAATTCAAGGCCTCAGAGGCGAGTTTTCAGGAGGAACATGAGGAATACGGCAGTGAGGAGGATACAGACGGTACCCACAGTAGGAACCACAATCTCCGTCACCAGCTCCATGTGGCTGCTCAGTGGATCTAAAACACAACATCACAGCGTTAAAACTGATTGAAAAAAAAAATGCAAGGAAAGAAAATAGACTTGCATCAGTGCAACCAATAACATTTACAGGACAAGATGCAAGCAAATCCCTGCAATACCAAAAGCGTTCTCTAGTACCTAAACCTCATCATGTGCAGGCCAAACCTTTGGCATTTCTGCATGCCCCTTATTTTCCTTGGCTTTTCTTCTAGCTGGAGGAGCAAACAAAAGAAAATTCCTGTTAGATTTAGTTCTTTTTGAAGTTAATTAAATTTGTGCACTAAGCCAGAAATCCATAGTTGTGACTTGCTGCTTTTCATTGTTCATTAATTAAGCATTTCTTTCTCACTTAACAGGCAAAATTTTCCTACCAGGATGACTAAAAAAATGTAAAAAGGGTTTCTTTTGTTTGCCCCAGCTAGATTTGAAAGGAATTCTTCAATGTTTATGTTCTTTGTTCTACTTTGGCTATTGTAAGTTTCCTACATATTCCTAAAAAAGATATTTTCTTAAAGCTACTGACCTGCTGCTAGAAGCTGGGTACTGGAGGTGCAGGTTTCTGTCGCTTTCCTTTTCCAGCTCTCAATCTGTGATGGACATGAAAACATAACAGCATTAAAAGACAGCAGACAGAAATGAAACCCTGGAGCTGTTATGTAAAGGACAGATTAAGACATCTAACACAGATTAATGTTCTCTGTCACCATATTTATCTTATAGAGGTACTTTTTAAAGCCGAGGTATGTTTGCAAAAATATTTATGTTGGTGGGGAGGGTTTCTTAGTAAAGCGGCTTTCACATAATTTATGGGAAATTCACTGCAAATCTTATGTTGACGGTCATTTAAAGTTCAACTTAAAGTGCACGCCATAGCACACATCTTTTCAACACCATGCCATATCTTTTCTCAGATAAAACTGAATAAAAGTACTTATTTAGGGGGTCTGTTTTCACATCTTCTAGTGTGATATTGGACATACGTTGAAAGCAGGGGTTTAAAAATGGGCAAAAATGAGGATGTCATGAGTATTTCTTTCCACCTTAATCCCTGGGCTAAGTAATATAGTAGCAGCCAGCTGGAGCTGTTCTGCTCATGAATGTAACCAGATGTTCCTTTTGTGGCTACACCTTCATTTCCTATCCTAGTTTTAGCACTGTGTCAGTACCTGTTGCAAAAAAAAAAAAAAAAAATCATACCTCTCTCTGATTGGGAAAGCCATTAGAGCTGATGATGCGCTTGTAGAACTGAACAGAGGCTTTCGGGTAACGCTGTTTATTTTTGCTTCCAAAGTCCACATAGTACAGGCCGAATCGCTCAGAGTAGCCTTCATCCCATTCAAACATGTCGAGCAGAGACCATGCAGTGTATCCTTTCACATTCACCCCATCATTAATCGCTGAGGGGAGAAGAACATAGGAATTGTTAGCTCAATTATTGAAGCTGGAATAAGTCAAGTGTAAAATCTGTATCTTCTAATTTCACACTGACCTTTAAGCATTTCATTGATGTAATCCCTTAAGTACTGCATCCTCCATTCATCACACAGGTCAGTGCACACTATCTTCTCGGAGACGCCGTTTTCTGTCACATATATCATAGGGTTTCCATACTGCATCTGAAGAAAGGAAATGAGGCTAGGTTTACGTCATTGCACATATCTCACATCTTGAATTTGTCTCTGCTCAACTAACATCTTTAGTGTTAGTATGTGAGTAAAATTATCAGTACCTTCACATAGTGAAGCAGCCGACGGAAGCCCCACGGCACAGAATAGAGCCATTCAGAGCCGGGATCAGGCCAGAGCGGGTCTACGAGCTCTGCTAGGTCCCGATCAGTAAAGTAAGTACTTCCATGGTTTGAGGGAAAGTTCTTCTGTGTGATGTAGCGTGTGGTGAAGTGGCCGATTCCCAGGAAGTCGCAGGTGCCCCTGACATAGCTTTTCTCATGTGGGCTGAAAGTGGGCAGACGGGAACTCCCCAGGCCTTGCTGTGCACTCTTCCTGCCTGGAGAATAAAATAATCTTTATATAGATCTTTATTTGACAACAAAGTTTACAAATGGTTCTTTCAAATATGTTATAATTAACGTATTATAACTTGTTATAAAAAAATATATGTAAAGCTTTTTGTGACAAGACGTTTATGTAACATTTATTTTAGGATTCTCAGGTGTCTGTACTTTGGTGAGTCAGTAAGTTTTCCCCATCATAGGGTCCTCAGGACAGAGGAGTTTTTTCTGGTTCCTCAGTAAGATTACATTCTGCATTTTTTATGTTATTCAAGTGAGAAAAAAAAGAGGCTGGTGAGGGAATGGGCTTTGGTTTATAGTTGCTATAACAAAAAAAAAACCTTATTTTGTGGATGTTCCACAATTTTAAGACTAACTATGAACTATAAAAAAATATTAAAATTGTAATCATTAGCAAATTGCTAAGGAACATTGGGCCATGCTTTCCTTGGTAGATAATCACATTATAGTCAAAATAATCAAGTTAAGGTAATGAATGGCCTCTGTGTCATTTTTTCCTATAACAGCATGCCCTGTCATGTTTTAGTCCTTACTTAAATATGGCCAGATCATCAAGAGCTCTCATCAGGGGTAGACAAAATAACAAATAGCTGCCTCGCCACTATTTAGCCAGGGGAGTGGGTATGACCAAAATATCTGAATATGTCTAACAACAAATTCACTGAGTTACAGTGGCACAAGACCATGAAAAGACACTGGTAGCCAATGCATGAGAACAAGTGTAATATTTATACAATCCCTCATCCTGATGCCGTGTCAAGATTCATGCTGCAACATTTTGTACTCTCTGTAAACTAGTAATAGAGCTCTTTGGTAAATGAGATAAAAGAACATTACAGTAATCCAGATGAGTTGACAAGTTAAGAAAGAAAGTTAAAATAAAACAATACTAATGGCACATATTTAGATTTGCTATGGTCTCTATGCATTTTCCTGCTGTTAGTTGTTAGAAAGATGTGTTTCGATACTGTAACTTGCCTATGTATTCCTTCATCACTTGAGGATAGTCTCCACTGAAGAGCGGTGCGGCAAACCAGCCCAGGTAAAATTGCATGTATCTGTCGGCTGCTTCAATATCCCTCTGATTCGTGATGTCCACTGGTTCCCCCCAGTCAGTAGACAGAGAGATGCCCACCATTCCTGCAGTCAAGCAGAGCTTTCTAAGTGCAACCATCTGTATTACTGTACTGAGGTATAGGTAAACTATTTCAGTCAACTAAAACTGAATATTTTAATTCGGAGAAAAAAAAGTCTCCCCTCTGATTTTTTCTTGATTATATCTAGAGATTGACCAGCAAAATTAACAGTGGATTTCTGCACGTTTACTCTTTTTTTAGTAGCCTTGTCAGTAAGACATTGCTCAGTTTTTGTTGATGAAGTGATTTTTTATTTTTTTTTACCTTTCTGTTTGCTTCGCCACTGGATGTCATAAGTGTGCCAAGCTTTAGCATGAGCCTGCAGGTTTAAATAGGAAAAGACTCAGGTTCAGCTTTAGTTTATAATCTTAAACATTATAATAGCCGTATGATAATAGTCTTCCAGTATCTGTAGCTTGATTGTATTCCTGCTTTGAGAAATGGGAACTTATAGGTTTGTGTTTACCTTAATGATGTTGTGGGCAGCCTTGTAGGCACCAGTGCCTTTCAGTTTCACTCCAGGAGCATGGTCACCCATCTCATATCCCTCCACTGCAATTGACTGCAATGAAAATGAGATTGCAATCATGTACAGTAGGTGCATTTTGAAAAATGATTTTGTGATATGAACTCATCATATTTGAACAGGCCTAAAGGAAATGGTGGCCCCTGAGTTTTTCTGATGCAACAAATTTCCATGAATGGCCCTGGAATTTCTATATACACAAAAAGCGCTGCATAACAAACTACATATGAAAAAAAAGAAATGAAAAATGTATAGACATGGTTAAAATAGTTCAGCTTCAGAGGGACGATATTTGTTTTGCTTACCCATGGGTTGTTAAAGGTGATCCAGTATTTTACCCGATTACCAAATCTCTCAAAGCACAGGTTGGCATAGTCATCAAAGAAATTGACCATGCTGCTGTTCTGCCAACCGCCATATTTCTCCTGAAGAACCTGAAAATATACATGTGAATTCCTGACCCTCCAAATCACACAGGAAGCAAATTTGATCAGAGCTCTGGGTGGAAATATCATTATCTCTATTCCCAGACAATACGGCTATGCACATTTTCACCACGGATTATGCAGAGGATAAGGAAATAATCTCTGAATCTTTATTATCCTGAATAAGAATGCTTCATTTTTAAAACAGGGATACCTAAACTCGCTGCAATACTCACCTGAGGCAAATCCCAGTGATAAAGGGTTACAATGGGCGTGATCTGATTCTCCAGGAGCATATTGATGAGACTGTCATAGTGCTGTATTCCCTTCTCATTGATTTTGTCAGCTATTAAACAGAACAACCTGTCTGTAATTACTCCGGGTTTCTCTTTATTTAGTGGCAATTTAGTAATTTTGGTAAATTATAATTTATTTTATCTGTCTTACACTTAATTCCAGTGGGTAAGATCCTTGGCCAGGAAATAGAAAAGCGGTAGTGATTCAGCTTCAGGTCTTTCATTAACAAGATGTCATCCTGAATATAAAGAAAGAGTAAAAAAGTCATTTAGGGTAGTGGACCAGTTCTTCTGCACACACAGACCTATATGTAAAAGGATCGATTTCATGATGTACATTAGGCCTTAATCTATTTCATTAAAGATTAGACATTATATTACATTATACAGACAATATTACATTGTACATATTATACATAAAGACATTGTACAGACTGTACATGTACGTTGTACATCACCTTGAATTTGTAGTAGCCCTCACAGGAAGAATCTCCAGTGTCGTTCAGGTGGATTTTGCTTCTTTTATGTGAAAACACATCCCAGATGCTCATCCCTTTGCCATCTTTATCCCAGGCTCCCTCAGTCTGATATGCTGAGCTGCCAGCACCCCAAGAGAATGCTGTGATATCATTAGACACATGCACCCAAATTAGCTCTTCTTCTACTTCTTCTTCTTTTTTTTTTAACAGAGTAGGAATACATTCTCCCACTAGAGGGAGCCAATATAAAATAAAAATTAAATTTCTATATTTGATAGAGTACTCCTTGGTTCATTTAATTTTACAACCATTTTAGATTACTTGGTGCAAAGTGGGGACATATGTCACCATGCACACACACCTACACCTCGGGGCAATTAAGTGTAGCCAATCCACATACTGGCATGTTTTTGGGAAGAGGGGAAACCACCACACGGACAGGAGGAGGCCCAGAAACACCACACAGACAGTAACCTGAGCTCAGTATCGAACCCTGGAGCTGTGAGGTGCCAGTGGTACTGACTACACCACTGTGCTACCAGCTGACAGAGTATTACACAGGATAAGTTACTCACAAGGAGACAACATCTCAGTGACAAAAAAATCTAGATGTTTCGCATAATATCTGAATTCACTGTATAGATTAATTTAAAAATGATGTTTAATAATTTCACATCTGTGATCACTTAATAGATTACTGAATCACTACAGTTGAATCTGTGTTATGTCTTCCTTGGAATGTAAAGTGTTACCAGTAGGGAAAGTGCCATAATGAAAGGATCCCTTTTCATTCTTGGTCCAGTCAAACTCTTCAGCTGCAGAAACGCACAACGCCAACACGAGAACATGGCACAAACTCAGAAGAGTTTGCTGTGCCATTGTGTTCTTATGGTGTCAATAATTGTACCTATCAGATAGATAAAACAGTAAAACTTTTCAGATATATCTATCTACTGTACATATCCATCTATTACAACAGGAAAACACAAAAAAACATCACCACTTGCACTAGAAACATCCTGTGATTTTTTCAATTTTGTAACTGACTTAGGTCCAGAACCTGTAGGTATATGAAACACACATGCCAAAGACCACTATTTCTCATATGAAATCATTCATAAATGCAAAACATATTCCAAACACAGATTAGACCAAATTACCATGTGTTCATTTCAGCCAGCTATATGACACACTGACACAGAATGCTATCAGAGAGAGAATGTAAGTCAATTTATCCAGAGCTGCCAATATGAAACACATCTCCAAAACCTATTTGAATTAGAGATCAATTAAAGATTATCTAGATGCGTTCTTTTAGCACAAGTAGTTATTGCCAAAGTCAGGATTTATCCCCTTCCTCTCTCTCTCTCTCTCTCTCTCTCTCTATCTATCTATCTATCTATCTGAGAGAACATATACAGCCATACCTGCTCTGCTCCTTGCATTTGTCCCAAAATGCCAGAATGTAACCCAAATTTCTAGACTTATTTCAGCCTCACATTGTACTCCAAAGGTGCTGTTCAACCACCACAAAGTAGAAGAGAAACATCCAGCAGCTCCTGATGCTATTCAGGAGCCTCATGACCCACACACTGGCACAAATACCCCCCATTCACGCACAGTGGGGTGAAAAGGGAAAAGTGCTGGTGCAAACAGGTTCAATAGAAACACAGATTTGATGCTGTAAGCAAAGTAATGTTAATGAGGATGATCCAGCAGCTGGCAGGGTTCCACTAGAGATGAGGAGTAAAAGCTTTAAACATACTGTACAATCTGCCAAAAAATGATTTATAAAGCATTCATTTGAACAACTTTCCAGAGAAAATCGATTACCAATATTTGTACCCACACACATAAATCTCCCATAAGGTAGCTCTGCAAAGGTATCCATCTACACTATCTACAGTACTGACAATTTCTATTCATTTAAACCTCTGCATACAAAATATACACATACTAATTACACCCATATATAATGTATGTAAGTAAATACATTAACATTCTTTATAATATTGCTTAAGGTTAGTTAATAATTAGTTAATGTTAACAAACCATTAATAAACTATTAATAGTGAGTAATGTTAAAGTTACTAAGTGTTGTATTTATTAATCCATTAACAAAAATTTCATTCATCAATGACTTAAAATAAGCCCAATGCCCTTGCTAATCTTTTTGCAGTAGTTAAATGAATGGCTGATAGCTGGAGTGCAAAAGAGACTCTGAGTACAGCCATCATTAAGTAACATGCTATAAATTCATTTATGCATATTTATGTGGATTTATTTTCAGCCTGAATAGATTAAACATGTTATTGCAGGAGCATTTAGCTAACATTTAAAAAAACATTAATTATTATGTGTTAACTTACTTTGTTAACATCGACAGTGTTTTATTAATGCTGTCTATGATCTGTTAATATTAAATTAATGCAGGTGATTAGTTTAATATTAATAATTTTTATATTAATAGTTTAATATTAACATTAGTTAAGAGAAAGGAAACATAAAGTGTGACGTTTTAAGTTACTCACTACTTCTGAAATGTTACTGAACAAAACCCTGGAACCCTTCTCAAAACCCTTGTCATCTACTTATCTGAACCTCTCAGTGGTTGATATTTTATTGATATCTGAGTTATACTGGTGTTTAATACTGCACTTGCATATTTTATACAATGAAAATTCCTTTACATCGATTTGTTTCTGAGAAACTAAAAAAATCAAATACTGTATTTAAAATGTTGTCTTGATTTGATCTGAGTTTATTAAAAGCATAAAGATACATTTCATATGTTTTTTTTTTTTTTTTTTTGGTAAATTGTCATATGAAAGAATCTCGCCTGTGTGTCTGTCACTGTTTGACTGGTGTTTACTGAAATGTCAGTAATTGAAATATAGAGAATGGACAAATAAGCAATCCAATTCAAGACCATGAAATATTCTCTTGATTTAATTCTCAGTTCATTTCTTTTTGCTTCTGATAAGCATTTATTTTAGTTTAATTAATAAATGTCCACTGAAACATATGGTAATATTAATGTTTTTGTGGTGAACCTTACATGTTCCCAAGTTGTGCATTAACGCTTAAATACTGTTTGAAAAGAGAGAAGAATTATTGTAGCAGTGCAGAAAACATGCTGAATTGTTTTGAAAAAGTGTTGGCACTGCACTCTGTTATTCGTGTGTGTGTGTGTGTGTGTGTGTGTGGAAAGGGTTATGCCCCAATGCTCGTAAGCATATCACTATATTCTTTCACATGCAGTAAAGTGTGTGTGTGTGTGTGTGTGTGTGTGTGTGTGTGTGAGCGTGTGCACGTGTGTATGTGTGTGTGTGTTTCAACACTAAAACAGTCCTCTGTATGTGTTTAGCATATCAATACAGAGAAACTGTAGAGAAACAGATGAAAACAGAATGAGTGTTCTGGCACTTCCTTATTCTCTCATGCTGCTGTATTTAAGGAGCATTTTTGTTCCCTCCATGAGCTGAAATAAACATTTTTACTAAAGTCCCTGGAATAGCCCAACAAACCAGGTATGTTTGCGTATGTTCAGAAGCCAGAGCAGCACCAAAAGTTGCAGGCTGAGTCTGTATGTACCTCTGCCCATGAGCAGGGATGTGTACTGATGTCCAAATGAGTTTAAATAATAATAACACTAGTATGTGGGTGATTTGAAGTGGATTCATGTGTGAATTTGCCTTGCGGTGTCATAACTAATCAACTCAGATACAGCCAGGACATTCATTTGGTCAAATTGACAAAATGTACTATATTTGACTCTTTCATTTTGCACTATTTGCAAGATCGAAGGAATCAATTCTTAATAAAGTTAGGCCTGAGTTTCCCAAATGCATAGCAGCACAAAATGCACTTTGCACTGTTCAGTGGTAGAGTGAGTATCGCGTTGAACACAATCTCTCTCTTTCTCTCTCTCTCTACCAGGTAGAATCATTTTTATTTTATGGAGCTTTTGGAAAATCTGGTCCAGATATTCTAGATATCTTTTCCTGTTGTGCTCTGTTTATTTGTCACCTACAAAGTGACTATGTAGTAGGAGCCTAGATGGAGCCTATTCTTTGATTAATATACCCATGTAGATGTATCTGTCCCTGCATGGTGTTGTGTATAAATGTGCTCTGACTGTGATTTTATCCCTCTGTAGCAAGCTGGGGTCTGTGCTCCAACGTGCATTTTACGGGTCCAGTGGGAAGGTGAGTCTTTTCTTTACACTGTACTTGCATGAAATAAATACTTGTAGGGTCACTTGGGCTATTCCTAGTTTATGACTAAAAGATGTATTGTTGGTAGTATATTCTATAGAAATATATAAACAAATTGTAGATCAACACTCTTAGTCAGGAAGGTTTTATCTGTGTGCCTCCAGAACACTCCAGTCATTTATAGTCATCTATTGAAAGACCATTGTTTAATGTTTTCTAAAGCATGAATTGAATAGAAGGAAAATGCGTGCACTAATGGTCTGTGTCAGGTGACCCTTTTTGAGCAGAGGAACTTTGCCGGCCAGCGATTGGACCTCAGCTCAGACTGCCAAAATCTGAGTGACAAGAACTTCCCTGAAAGATGTAACTCTGTGAAGGTGGAGAGTGGAGCGTGAGTATACAATGCTTACACACACACACACACACACATCCTGTAATTGGCTCACATATAACTACCATGGCTTGAATTTCATAAGAACTTGTCTTAACTTTGGTCTCAACTAAAAACCACCTGAACAGAATCATGTCTTTATCGAGATGTTTTTCTTACTAAACATTGCAGGCTCATAATCATAACAGGATACATGTACTGGACTTACAAAAATCTGATAACGATCAACAAGGCTACATGCAAACCTATTGAAGATGAAGGGCAAGACAATTTAAAAATTTGTTTTGAATCTCTTTATTTACTAATGGGGCAGCTCCAGTTATGTTTGCACACATGCAGCAATATAGATAAATGAAAAACAAGATTTGTGGTATAAATTCACAGAATAACCTGATAATTTGGCTAAAATATAGCTGTGATTATCAGATTTTTTTGAAAACTGTAAAATTCCTGTAGCATGCTTTTTACATGACTTAAGTACTTTGGTTACAGCTGAAATCAAATAATGATCATGTCAGTCGCGTATGTGTAAACACCCACATTGTTCATAATTGCTGCAAATTTAATCAGTTAAAAGCTAGTTAAACCAGTAATTTACCAAGGAAGTGATACTTGCTGGTGGTTAATAAGACTTCCAAGGGCATATCTAATGATGACTGCCTGTAATTTAGCACAGATCGAATCTGTTGCTTTTGTCCTTTGGAAGATATGTTTGGATTCTTGAGCCCTCTTTAGTGAAGTGCTCTAAACCATTATAGCCATATTTACAGATGTCCTTATAAACTTTGCTAATATGTGGGTGTGTTTGTTGTGAGCAGCTGGGTGGGCTATGAGCATGAGTACTTCCGTGGGCGCCAGTATTTGTGGGACATGTCTGATCAGGGAGAATATAACTGCACAGACAGGTGGTGTGGCCAGGGTGACCACATCTCGTCTGTACGCTCTGTGAAGCAGGTGAGACACGCACTCGATCCTTTATGAATACATTCAAAATGTGTGGTTTCAATAAACTGTTTTACAAAATTTCCTTGAAAGCAATGAGTGAATGTGTGGTCTCTGCAGGATCCAAACCCTCCACGTGCTCAGCTGTTTGAGAGGCAAGGTTTCTCTGGGAGAAAGACCGAGCTCCAGGACGACGTCCCTAACCTCATGACAAGATATAACCTGAACAGAGCCTTCTCAATCCGGGTGCTGGGTGGAGCGTGAGTCTCTAATTCTAATCTGTTTTTATTTATCATTTAAAATTGAAAATATTTAAATTATACAGACTTTCTTGCTGCTTCTGTGAAAAAATCAAAACTTATCTTTTTTCAATATACTAGATATGCATTATTACTCGGTTTGTCTCATTTAAACGTGTGTGTGTGTGTGTGTGTGTGTGTGTGTGTGTAGCTGGGTGCTGTACCAGGAGCCCAATTACAGAGGATCCCACTATATCCTGGAGAGTAAAGACTATAACAGCTTCTCAGATTGGGGAGCTCAGAACAGCGCTGTGGGCTCCATGCGCAGAATTCGCTTCAGTTGAACTCCTCCTAACCCTGTACTCTAACCCTGTAAAATCCCTCCAAAACCCCCCTGACATTTTTACACTCAACATGCAAGCCACAAGCAATCCACATCCCAGCAGAAAAAACTATTTTAGTAATAAACTTATGAAAAAGACAAACATGGTCATCTTGTGGTTCCTTTTTAAACAAAAAGAGCGCTGAGCATGAAACATGAACAGCTTGATAATAAGCGACTGGAGTTGGAAACCCCTGCATATGCACATTTGAGTGCCCCCTTGTGGTGTGTTGTGAGATGTTTTGCTTTTGTATAAAAAATGATGATTTGAAGCAGTTCCATTGGAAACCATCACTGACTACATTTTTAGAGAACTGGGTTACTCAGAGGTCCTTTGGATAGTTCAGGCTTCTCTGCCTTCTTAAAGGCTTGGAAATCTTTCTGAAAGGCACTCAGTTATACATACAACTCTTAGGGGTTTCACCAAAGCGACAAGTCAAGGGCCTTGAGGGTTCTAGATTTGACATATTTTTCTAGGTCCATTCCTTTCAAAATATCTGACACACCTCAAGTGACCAGCTTTGCTAAGAAGGCAAGGTTAATGAAATATTACCTGATCAGATTTAATTTTCAGGCTGGATTACATCCCCACAACAGCACCATTCCTTATTTAACACAAACGACTTAATAAAGCCCTAATTTCTAGGAGATTTATGTATTAATATATGTAGTTATGTACTTATGTATTAATAGATATCTTGCTTATTATAATTGACAGGAAAAATTATGGACTGGCGTCTCATCCAGGGTGTATTCCCACCTCGCTCCCAGTGTTCCTGGTATAGGCTCCAGATACACCTTAGCCCTGACCAGGACATAGTGTCTAATGAAGATGAGTGAATGAAAATTCATATTGATTTACCTAAAATATATGTGCAAGAAGTTTTAAGTTCAAGGTAAGTGTTCAAAGTCTTGTACAAGTGTGAATTTTTACTGCTACATGAAACTATTATAAGCACTTTCAATTGCTAAGCTAACTTCTATGAATTATCCATCTGCTGGGATGAAGACCATGCATGCACATAAGGGTTAATAATTCATGTGTGACAGCATATCCGAATTTATCAGCATATCTTACTGACCGTAATCTTGATAGCATCAGTTGTTATGGGCCTCTGGCAGTGGGCTATAAACTCACTGTTCTCACCCTGTGACCCTGAGCAGTGCTTAAAGAGCTTAAGTCCTCAATGCCCTAAACGCTTCAAGCACAGCTGTAGGCACTTCTGTGCACATGAGAGCATACGATAAGGAATTCACATGGGTTTAAGGCAGGCTTCTGGCTCCTACACACATGCTAGGTCCTGCTCCGTGTAGGCTACATAAGTGGTATTTCTGTGAGCCGTGGGAGCAACAGTTGCTCTCCTTCTGTTGGTCTGATGACACCAGGATCCGTCTCTCTCTTGAGCCACTCATCCAGTCTTCAGTACTAGTGCTGAGATACAAGCTAATGCCAGCTGATGCCTCTATTAATGCAGGACTGGAAGACAGGAATGTGGCACTTTACGTTAGTCACATATCCGTTTTTCAGTTTCTCACAGAGAGTAAGTTTTGAGTAATAGAAGTGGGGAAAGAGTTGAAAGAATGACTATCTTAATTCAGATCTTGTACACTACCGAAGCGTGGTTTATAGTAATGCAGAACATTGCATAAGATGCACAGAGAGTATTGTAATGTCTCGTTATACACAACTTTGATGAGCTCTGGGTTTTGTTTAGGCCATAGGGAAAGAACATGGGTAGAAAAGAGGGAACGAGAGAGTCATTAGCAGTGGAAAGCTGTGGTTAGGCTCACATACTTTATGTTTGAGGCAACCGGTTTAAACAGAAAAAAATTATGTGGATCTGCTGTCTTAACTTTAAAAATGCCCCACAAAACTTGTCCTCTCTCTCTCTTTTCCTCCCTCTCTATCTCTCTCACACCCACACATGTATGATTTTTCTGTTAGAACTAGCTCTGGATATGATGCGGTTAGATGGATGGGAGGGTTCCTGGTTCCTGTCTGTTTTTCTCTGCAAGGCATTTGGTCACAGTCGAATCTGTAAACTAAATGACCACCCGTACACTGCATTCTTCCTGACCTACAAGCAGTTATGAATGATTTCCGTGACACTCCTTCTCTTTCTCTTTCACCCTTACACACACACACACACACACACACACACAAAACCCCACAGTTCATATGCTATCCATCAAACCTTCAATCCCCCAGATGCTCCTTCACCACAGTGTGTTTACGTGGTCAGATGTGCTGCTCTACCTCAGCTGACCTTCAGTAAAACCAGTGGTCACTTATTTATGTCTCAACCAGTAACACACTCCCTGACAAGCTGTCATCAGTCAGCCACAGTCAATAGGTTTCAGTTAATAAGCCACTGTCAATATTCTTCAAGCAGTTCAATCTGACCAGAGAGCCTCTTTTTAAGCCTCCAAACGTCAGCAAGCCTTAAGAGGAATTCCAACCCATTGCCCTTTTCCCCTTTTTCGATTCATTAACAGGGAGGCAACATCCTTTTTTGTGTTTTGCTTTGATTTAGGTGTCAAAAGTCAAGTCAAAATCACCTAAGATAATACAAATCCTTGCTCATTGAACTTGAGAGGTTTTGGAGCTAAAATGTTTGGGGTGTGTTTAAAATAATGTCATTTTAAATCATTAAAAACAATCTAACAATAAATTACTTAATACAGTATGTTTTAATGCACAAAAAATGGCCTTCTGTACACATTAATCCTTATTAACATCTGTACACGGGATCTAGCTCAATCTAGCTAGAATAGCTAGAGGCTCACTAACTGCTAGTAAACTAGCTCATAATATGGTTTTTAGTACCAGAGTCTAGATTTGAATTGTCATATTCTCAGAGATTTTTTTATGAGTAGCCAAGCCTATACAAACATGCCACCCAAGATTTTGTTCATCAGCTAGCTGACTAGTTAACTGTTAGTAAGGTAGCTAGCATTTGTCACACTTTAGTGGCACTTCAGCATCTAGGTCTCTAAGGGATTTGTTGACCAGTAGTCAAGCCTGTAAAAATACACTGTAACATTTACTAAACTATCTAGCTTACTAGCTTAGCATGTAGGTTCGTAGTGTAGAGTATTTTACGTTTTTTATTTTAGAGTACTTTAGGTTTCTTAGTTTAGTTTAGTTTAGTTTAGAGGTCTTTGTTTAGAAGAGTTTAGGATTCTTAGTTTGTTTTTGAATTCTTAGTTTAGGGTTCTTAGTGAAGAGTAGTTTAGGGTTTTTAGTTTAAAGTAGTTTAGGGTTCTTAGATTAGAGTATCTTAGGTTTCTTAGTTAACAGAGTTTAGTTTAGAGTAGTTTAGGATTCTTGGTTTAGAGTAGTTAAATGTTAGTGTTCATCCTTTAATATTTTGCATATTGGACCTCATAGGTGCAATCTATAGGATTAAGCCTACTCGTTACAAACTGACTTATGCACAGCGTTCCTCAAATCTGTCTTATTACAGAAGTGCTGAGAAATGGTGTTAACTTTTTTTTTTACTTTAAGTTTGCATGTGTAAGCTAGCTTGGTTTTGGGTGGCCACTGATCTTAGGCTTTGGCTGAGAAATACATCTGTGTTATCAGTGCATCTAAATAACGTGACCCTGATATGCAGTCTGCCTGACTGAATTCTTGAAAATTCTCAGCCACTTTTCCCTTTAATCTCATGATAATCAGAGAGGTAAATTGCTTAAGTGGTTCATTAAAAAGCTTGCATTATTATATGCATAGCAAAGTACTGCATAGTTGCAAAATGACTCTTGAAGTCCATGCCCAGGTTTGATCACCCAACACAAAAGCCCACACTCAACACACTTCAATTCAAACAAACATTCAAACAAACCTCCAAATACTGTGTGGTACAGCATTTCACAATGTTTTAAATGCACTGTGTTTGTGTTTTTGTCACAGGATGGAAGAATGTAGTTGCACGGTGGCAAAACCAATCCTCCAGAGGGCTTCCCCCATCTGAGGTCTGACACTCGCAGACCAAGTGCAACCCTTGGACTTTGTCGTGTGTGTGTGAAGAGTGTTGCAGTAAGCCTGAGCTCTGATCAGCCTACACACACTCTCAAGTACTGCACAAACAAAACACTGACGCCTTGTCCAATTTTTAGCTCAACCTAAACTGGGAAATTCCAACAGCTTTGCTTTGCCTGGAGGAGGAAACGAGCACCTCCATGATACTGAGGTTTGCAGCCTCAGTTTCAGCCACTGTCATAAAGAGATGAAAAAGCTTGTTCTTGTAAAATGACTGTCATTACTGTTAACATTTCATCCATTCTAACTGTAACAAATCACTGGATGGGGCAAAATGTTATTAAGAAAGCAACACAAAAATAGAAGTTATACCCAAACAGCCTACTGCAGAAAAGAACATAAATCAGCAGAACAGGCTTGGGAAATAACTGTATAGAAGAATATACTCATATATTACTGATGAAAATTATATTAGGAAACACTATTTATGTAAAAATCTACTAGTTCTAAAACAATAAAGAGGCAAAATTGATGATGAAAGTGATTCCAGGAAGCAGAAAAGAAGGTTTCGGGAATGTGCCTACATATGCAATCACTGGCCACTGGAACACCTATACATGTTCTCATTCATACAATTATCCAGTCAGCTAATCTGCAAAATCATGCAGGTGCAGGTCGAGAGCTTCAGTTAATGTTCACAACAAACATCAAACTGGGGAAATGAGTATTTCAGAAACTGCTGATCACCTGGGATTTTTAGGTCTCTAGAGGTTACAAAGAATGGTGCTAAAAACAAAAAACATATTGTGTGTTCTGAGATGTGTTGTGTGTTCTGAGATGAGATTGTGTTTTCTGTTTACCACAGTTGTAAAAAGGGGCTATTTGAGTTAGTGTGGCCTTCCTGTCGGCTCAAACCATTCTTCTCTGATCTTCCTTATCAGCAATATATTTCTGACCCCAAAACCACCACTGGATGGTCAAAGTCAGTGAACATTAATTGAAGCTCTGCCACATGATTGGTTGATTGGATAATTGCAGGTGTACAGGTGTTCCTAATAAGGTGGATGGTGATTGTATATGTGGCAACCTGAGAAATCACATCAGATGTCTCTGAGGCTTGACACCTACTTTGACACCTCTATCTTAAGAAAACATGAATATATTTTCCCCTAAAATGATGATGCCATCAAACAATCACGGTTTATTACCCTTCTAAACTTGTATACTCTTTCTGCATAGATTCATCCATTTTTTTTGTATTGCTTATATTACGCAGGGTCGTCCCAGGGGACTCTGGGCACAAGGCAGGGGACACCCTGGACGGGGTGCCAACCCATTGCAGGGCACAGTCGCACACACGCTATGGACAATTTGGAGATGCCAAGCATAAAATGGATGTCTTTGGACTGGGGGAGGAAACCACAGTGCCTGGAGGAAACCCCCAAAACATGCGGAGAACATGCAGACTCCGCATGCACGTTGGAGGCAGAAATCAAACCTCCAATCTCAGTGGTGCGAGGCAAACGTACTAGCCACTAATCCCCCTCTGAATGCATCATGACAGGTAAATAAGGAGCCAGTTTAAATGTTAACATGAGACCTGAAAGACTCATGTGGAAGATACTAATGATTAGAGCAATTACACATTTTCCACCATAAAACCTATAATCTTTGGTAACATGTCACAAGTGTTATTAGGTCAGTGGAGTCAAAAATAGAATCTATAAATGCAATTTTCTAATTTTCCACATTTTAGTTTTAATCAGACTTTAAAATGTTTTAACTTTACATGTGGTTGAGATACATGCAAAAGATTTCAGTTCAGGAAAACATTTGTTTGTGAAAAATGTCCAAAAAAATTGCAAAACGTATTTGAAACACCTTTGGATAACCTCAACGCCGTGTACTGACAATCTGCACCATTGTGCAGTGATTACACTAGGTTTTTATCCCCATTTGCCACACCCATCCTGTCAGATACCTATTTTCTAGCTGTAGATCCCCTGATACTGGTATAGCAGATCTCACTGCCCTTGCATGCTTTCTCTCAGCCAGCTCCGTCTAGGGTACGGTGAGATTTAATTACAGATGATCTCACGAGAAAATACCTTGCAGGGCTTAAATGCACATGCCTGCATGTCTGACAAGCTATTTCAGGATGATTATCAGGAAAATCTTGATGCTACAAGCCGGTATGCGGCGTGGCGTCTTGTTACGACATGCTTTCGGCTCTGTAGCCAACAGAGAAAGGAAATGCCTCGGGAGGCTGCAGGCTCCATGATGAGGCCAAACCTACATTTTCAGAAACCTCAACAGGAAATAGATTGAACGTATTTCTGCACTGTGGAGAAACACATAGAAGAATAGAATAGAATAGAATAGAATAGACATATCACTGACTATACACCCTGTCCGATGAGATGACGGAATGAGTTTAGTCATTAAGCTTCTTTGTAGCAATTATGAAAATAACTTAAGCCTAAATGACGGTAATAATGAGTCAGAGTGAATGAGCAACTGAGCAACATGGCTGAAGATTTGTGCTTTGGAATGTGTGTGTGTTTTGTCCCAGGCCCTGATGTGAACTCTCAGTCTGGACTGTGTGAGGCAACCACTGTGGCCACCTGTGAACCACAATTATCACCAACGCTCACACACACACACACACACACACACACACACACACACACACACACACACACACACACACTAGACCAATTAAGCCTCCTGTATGCTCTCTTCCATTCAGCCATAACTAACAGACCTAGTGCTACTGCCAGGACTGACTCGCTCTCTTCCCTTTCACTTTTTTTATAATGACCTTCAACACTGTGTGTGTGTGTGTGTGTGTGTGTGTGTGTATCTGTGTGTGTGGGGGCATGTTTTTCTGTGTTGATGGGGACCGAATATTCCCACAAGGATAGGAATATCTGACAGTTTTGACCTTCTGGGGACATTTGACTGGTCCACACAAGTTAAACTCCTTCCCCTTCACAACAAAAACCTGTGGCTATTATTATTATTATTTATTTATTTATTTATTTATTTATTTATTATTATTATTTTTTTTAAAAGAGCAACATGTGAGTTTATGGTTAGGGTTAGATTTAGGTGTAGGATAGCTATAATTAGCTGAATTAATAATTGCACTGGAAGGTCATCACAAGGATATTATTACAAAAGTGTGTGTGTGTGTGCGCACACACTGAGTTGGTTGCCAAGTATAATCAGCTATACCACACATTTATTTCCCTACTCCTTCAGCCAAGCCTCACAGAAATCAAAAATTTCAACTGTGTGTCAAGCCAAAGTGCTAAACATTTCAGAACATGATTATGTGACTTGATGCTTTTTCAAGCAATCAGTAAAATCATAAATGCATAGCAGAGATAGATCTTTGGTATAACAAAATGACTAACACTTTTAGTTTAAATCCACTTCTGAACAGTGGTATCATAGAAATTTGCATTTGAAAAAGCAGAATCTCAGAGTGGAGGATTTTTTTGCAGTCTGTTTCTAATTAAGCCTGGAAGCTGCAAGCATGTCTTTAAAAGAGCACAAGCTTGTTTGGTTGTTTACATTCAGGCCCAGGCAGCCATGTGGAGAAGGCAGTGAGGATCAGCCTGTGAACCAGAGAGCAGTTTTAAAAGGCTCAGCCCTGAAGTCATCAGACTCTCTGCCACCCACTGTGCTACTGATCCTATCAAACACAAACACAGGCCAAAGCACTTTACTGACTGACACACAGGCGTGCCACAGCCCTCCTCTCAGCCACTGTTCAGCCTTGGATTTCCGAAAGCTTTGACGCCCCTGTGTATGTGTAACCTCCTTATCGTTTAGTCTGTATAATTGTATAAAAATAGTAAGTTTAAAAAAGCAATAATAATCAGTAATTGGGAAATACCAAGAACCATAGAAGTAGATGTCTTTTTGTGATCTTATATTTTACATGATAAAATATAAGATCATGAAAAAAAGTTAAATAAGCTGTTTTTTTTATTTGGGAAAGGCTTTGTACGTGACTATTACATTTGCTGCCCTTCCTATATTTCAACACCGAACCCAACACTGATGAAAAACATAATGACAGATTGACTGGGGAAATTTCTACACCACCTGTTTTAATTTGTTTGTTGCTCATGGTTACGTTTATAAATCTTTTGCATTTTATTATGTTTATTACTCTTTTGCATGTTTCTTGACTTCATGTTGTAGACTGTATCGTTTGTAGTTTGAACTGCTGCACTGTGACCACTGTGTATCATTCCTGATTACTACCACTTCCTCTGACCCTTGTGTTTAGTTTTCACTGTGGCCCTCCATGGCATTCCTACAACTGTCTTACTTTTTTGGCTGGTTGGTGGAAACTCAAATTTCACCCTCAGTTCCTTTAATGAGTCTGCCTCCCTTTTAGGTCATTTTGGATACATTTTTGGTTTGGGTCCACTTATCCCCTTGAGAGAAGGGTCACTGCAAATTAAAACAAAGTTTTACTCACTGATCAGTTTATGATGTAAATTTTCTATCCTGATGGCACTGGATCTTTTCCCTGCCTCCTTCCACAGGGTTGAGGGCTCACTGAAAGGTTTAATGAGGAAGAAAATTATGTAAATCATATGCTATGGCCTTCAGAGTCAACAGATCTCAGCACAATTGAACACCTCTGGGAGATTTTAACCTGAAATATTAGACAGTACCCTCCAAAACTATCATCAAAACACTAATTGAAAGAATGTCATTGTGGAAGAATGGTATTAATCCTTCCAGTACAGTTCCTGAGACTTGTAGAATCTGTGCGTTGAAGCTGTTCTAGTGGCTTGTGGTGGCCCAACACCTTACTGAGACACATTAAGGTATTTCATTTGTACCTGTCTAACAGATGAGCATAGAGATGAGAACAAATGCAACGCAGTATAAAAGTCCTTCCTCAACTATGGAAGTGAAGTGCTTCTTGAGGCCGTAGGTGGTGAAACCCACAGGGTGATGAAGATATGTCTGGAAGCCTACTGCAAATTTTACGAACTTTTCAATTATTACTGAAGTACACTGAAGTTACTCACTGCCTCTCTCTTTTTAAATTCAAATCTAATTGAATAATATTTAATTAAGAAGCATCTATAGTCTTTCTGTCCTGACTGAGACACACATTACTGTAATAATAAAGTTATGACTACAGTTTATACAGTTATACAGCACAAAGAACAGATTGGCTTTTCATATTTGATTCTACATGAAGGTTAGGAAATATTGTCTAGCTTGCAGTGCTCTGGAGTGTCTCTGGCTGGTTCTTTTAGCTCTTATAGTGCAGCCATTATGGGCTTAAAAACATGGCCACCTAAATTAGGGCTGCTCCACATTCACATGTCATAGTCAATCCATCCTACGAGCCATGACATGGACCATGAAGCCATGATCTGGAGCGCCAGCACTGCGTGTATGTATGTGTGTGTGGGAGTGGGGGTGTTCTTGGGTATATATATTAATCTAAGTCTCGTAGCAGGGTCTACCCTGCAAAGTAAATTTGAGCTTTGCCAGTGCTACCATGTTTGGGAAGCAAAATTAAGTTTTTTTTTGTTTTGTTTTATATTATTTCAGTAAATGAGGATAATCGCATTAATGCTGTCAGAAACCAAACGTGGTTGTAGTAAAAGAGATGGATATAAATGTGGCATGGCTTTATAGCATTTGTAACCCATTTGTGTGTGTGTGTGAGTGTGTGTGTGTGTGTGTTTGTGTGTGTGAGTGTACATGTCAGACAGATTAAAGTAATGCACACTTAAGAGAGACGTGACTGCAGGCACTTGCACATTGTATCTTTGCTCTCATGTACATGTGATTATGTCCTGAGCAGTGTGAACAACCCCTTCCCAGTGCATAAACCTCTTCCTGTCTGGAGTACAGTCCGCCTCTGATAGCCAAATAGATGCTTTAGCCTTTTAACCTTTAGCTACTGACTTTTGACTGCGATCATTTTTGCAGCTCTGTATCATATTACTATAAGTCTGAGTCCATAATGATGAAATAACTAAAATGCTTATTTGAGTTTTTAAAAGAACGTTTTTAGTCTGGAACAATTTTAAGTTTTGTTTGCGTGTTTTATTACATTCAGTGAAATTTTTGGTTCCTTTTTGGTTTGCGTGTAATATTTCTTTTTGTTCCCTGTAATGTTTCTAATTCGTGATTAAAACAGCCATCAACTTTTCTAGCTCCAACATTAAAGTAACTATTATATTGGTTAAAAATGCTAGTATTACCCAAGTTCTCTAGCAAGCTAGCTAACATTAAGGTAACTATCATGGTGGTGGCTATCATGTGACAGGGGAGAGCCAGGTAGCAGATGGGAACCGGCAAAACTAAACTGGGTGCAATAGGCTAGTATATGTTCCTATTTATTTAGTATATCAAGTAATACATTATTTAATGTATTACATATTGACATATTGACTCAATTAATATGGTCCACTGTTTGGACTTTATTATATTAGAAAAAAGGAAACTTTTTAATGTCCAATTGTTGTATGAACAAACATCTATATTTATTTGCTGTCAAGCAAACATACATCAGGAGAAAGATGAAATACTGGTTTTTGATTAATTAGCTAATGTTTACGAGAAGTGGTTTATCAATATGTTCTGTATCTGCCAAGAAATGATAAGAGAAATCTTTCAGAAGGAGTTGTCATTCTGACTTGCTAGGGAAGTACAGCTAATGGAATAAAAACTATTCCTTGGTAGTGCATGCAGACTTTTGCACCTTATGACATGTATAGATCAAGATGAGAGAAGCTGATCTTTGATTCGTCCTTTGAGGCCTGTCTTTTTATATTGGTCTCGTCTCTTGGGCACCTGATGTCTGTGCATGCTCTTATCTTACTGACAATTAACAATTGTTGCTCTGTGTCACTGACAGAGGCATGGGAAAACGGGAAATGATTAAAAAGGGAATGTCAGGGAGAGATGTCGGGAAGAGAAGGGGGGGGAGGTAAGAGATGGGGTGATTTTAGTTGGCTCTGTCTGATATGAAGGGAAAATTACGCTCTGAGATATATAATATGTTGTGTATCATGTGACATGACAAGGGACAGAACCCATGCTCAAAGATTTGCCTTATCATTCCTTGACATATCTAGAGCATATTGATAAACCACTTCTGGGAAATATTAGCCAAATAACCAAAATGTAATATTCATCTTTCACCCTATGTCTGTTTTCTTTCACTACAGAAATCTTCACAGCAAATAAAAAAAAAAAATAATTGACAGCAAATAAATCTAGATGTTCAAACAACAACTGGAAATTAGTGTCACTCTGAAAACCTTCTGCATAAGTTTTAAAATTTCCTTGATAAATAAAAGCAAAGTAAATATGACCTGGACAGGAGAAAATTCAAACCAATCCACATCCACTTTACTTTAAAATGACCACAACGTAGCTTTACTTAATATTACACAGACAATCAACAACAAAGCAATGTAACATCAATAGAAAAAGAAATGTAAGTGTGAGAAAAAGAAAGTAGAAATCATTTAAAATCCTTTCAAAAACAAAAAATCAAGGAATGGTAATTCCCCTACACTTTTGTCTTTTTATTCAGTTATTCATTTTGAAGTATATTAAGTATATTGAAGTATATTATTTAGTAACTACTAAGTGAAAAATAGGAAAAGGATTAAATATTTCTTGGAGATTTAAGAGTTTTAAGGAGTCATAAAGCTGTATCTTAATGAATAACTGTAAGAGCTGTATGTTTTAGCCTGGATTTGAAAATTTTAATCATTTTTTTTTTTAAATATTGGTGGATTGTATCACAATGTTTAGGCTCTGAAAGTAAATGCATTTTCTCCTTCTGTAGGATTTTTATTTTTACTCTTTTGTTATCACTAGGTCCTGCATCCTGAGATCTTAAACAATTATAAAAGGTCACTAACGGTAAGCAAACAAAAAGCTAAGGGTGTGTTTATGGATGCTGAGGGAATAGATGAGGAACATAATATTTCTCTATTATTTTGAATTTTGGATTTGTCCTCCAATAGGGTCAAGGTGCAGAGATGTCTCATCTCTACCCCTAGACCGCTGGGCCTCTTGTCTTGCTTGAAGCCAGAGAGGGACAGGAAATTGGGGGACGCTTTGGTAGTGGTCTGGCCTCCGACCCCTGAACTGTAATGCTGCACGCTTTGAAGTCAGAAGGAGAATCACATGCAATTACTTGTGATATAAAGCACGTTCTCCAAGAGTGCTCAACCCATGCTGAGCACATCCTCCCACTCTCTCTCTCTCTCTCTCTCTCTCTCTCTCTCTCTCTCTCTCTTTCTCTCACACACACACGCACACACACACAAACTCTGTAAACTCTATACACCATATAATAACCTTGGCCCTCCTCCTTAAAGGCTTCCTAGAAGTTTTTCCCCTTTATATAAACACACTTAGGAGGAGTGCTGGGTGGAATAATTTTAGGTTAGCAGAACATTTCGAGAACATAACCTCTTGATTCCTAGGACACTCAAACTATCGAGCTTTCTGGATTTTCTGAGTAATGTAAGGTTATGATAATGTTCTTTTCACTGTGAGGAAAAAAGAGTTCTTCAAGGGTTGCTTGGTTAATTACCAGTATAGCTTCTTAAATGTTCCTGAAATGGAAGCCTTCTGTTGTAGGGCTTTATGTAGAACCTGTAAGGGCTTCCCCAGAGAAACACACTCTGGAAATAATAAAAAAAAATCTGCAAAGGATTCTGAAAAGTATTCTGTGAGATTTACTGAAACTGACTTTGGAAAATCAATGGCCTTAGTCTTATTAGATTTGAGTTCTGCGTTTGATTTGGTTGACCATCAGGTCTTGTTGACCCGTCTGGAGATATCGGTGGGCATTAGTGGCACTGTATTACAGTGGTTCTTTTCCTATTTGACTAACACGTGATTCACTGTTCGCATTGATCATCACTCCTTCTCTAGCATACCTCTTAATTGTGGAGTCCCACAGGGATCAATCCTTGGGCCAGTGTTGTTTTCTCTGTATATGCTCCCTTTGGCTTCCATTTTTAATAAGTACGGAATGTCCCTTCACCTATACGCTGACAATACTCAGATTTTTCTTCCCTTAAAACATAATGATATAAATGTTTACAACCAATGTTGGCCTGTCTAAAAGAAGTAAAGCTATGGCTCTCAAGCAATTTCCTAAACCTAAACGAGAATATAAAAGTAATAATTCTATTTGGGTCTAAGGAAAATTGTGTCATTGACCTTGACCTTGGTTCTCTTGGGTGTTCTGAAACCTGGGTGTTCTGTTTGATCACCACCCAAAATTTGATAAACAGATTAGTACTGTTGTAAAGTCATGCTTTTTCACCTTCGCCTTCTCACTAAAGTAAAACCCTTTTTATGCAAGAGTAACTTCAAAACTGCAATTCACGCTTTCGTAACATCTCATTTAGATTATTGCAACTCACTTTATTATGGTGTCTCACAGTCTTCCCTTTCCCGTTTGCAGCTGGTACAAAATGCAGCTGCCAGACTTCTCACGGGGACTCGCAAGTATGAGCCTGTTACTCCTATTTTAATTGCATTGCACTGGCTTCCTGTTAAATACATAATCGATTTTAAAATTCTATTGTATGTTTACAAAGCCTTCAACAATTTGGCCCCTCAGTATCTGAGAAATTTGCTCCATGTGTATACTCCCTCCAGAACTCCGAGATCTTGTGATCTTGGCTTACTTTCTGTTCCCAGATCCAGACTTAAAACACAAGGTGATCATGCCTTTGTGATCGCCGGTCCGAAACTCTGGAACAGTCTACCTCTCCATATCAGATTAAACCCTTCTATTTCAGTTTTCAAGTCTGCTCTGAAGACATTTTTATTCTCTCTGGCCTTCGATATTCCATGAACATTGGTCACTGTTTTACTACTGTATTTGTTTTACTTTGTTGTCTGTTTTTGTTTTTCTTGTAGTTTTACTTTTTGTATTTTTCATAGTTTTATTCTTTGGTCAACCTTAGTTGTTTTTAAATGTGCTTTATAAATAAACATTGATTGATTGATTGATTGAGATTTGAGTGTGTTCACGGTGTTATCTACTTCTTAACAGACCAAAATCAGCAACAGAAATCACATAAATGGCAATGAACAACTGTTGGATGGAAAGATTGACTTTTTCCCCACTATACCTGTTCTCTGACTCTTCCTGCATGCCTGCAGGGGCTGATTAACACAGTTTCAAACTCTATTGTTAGCATAGGTGCCCTTTTGTCTGACTGCTGCAGTGACATGTAACCGCCTGTGAATCCACAACCTGAATCTTTATACTTCATGAAAATAACTGCATAGAAAATATGCTAATGATTAGAGTTTAACTCATCCACCTCTGCACTCCATAATCATTTTTTTTTTTTAAATAGTTGATTTCTGGTAGTTGCAGAGTCCAAAAGCTATAGCACAAATGAGCTAATAAGCTCATTAAAGGAGTCAGGTGTGTTAGAGTTATTTCTATTATGAGCATTCTCATACAGTATGTTTCCTTGTGACCTACTTACCAAAAATATGTCTAGATCTTTCAATTAAATTGAACTTAATTAAATTAGTCAACTAAGTTAACTTCAGCTAGCTCAACTGTGATGTCAGATGTTTAGTGCTAAACATATCAGCTAGCTCTTTTGCTAAGAAGGTTAGATTGATCTTCATGTGTTTGAAGACATGTTTTCCATGACTGATGAATGATGGCATGAAGAGAAAGCTAAACATAACTTTTGCACAGCTAGCACCATTACGTGGATTTAACCTAGAGAAATATCTTCTTGTTCCTCAGGCTTTGTGTGTCTATGTGCCGTGTGTATAGTGTGGTAAGGGAGGGGAAAAATCTCTCGCTTCCCCTGGAGAGACAGAATGCAAAGCATTCCTCACACTACCGCAGAGCAACAATCAAGTGAGACGAAAGCAGGGGCCTGGCCAGAGAGCATACACACACATATACACAAAAACACACACACACAGGGTATGTGTTTGACAAGAAAGAGAGAGGTCACTCAGTTCTCCTCATTCTCTGTTTTTCCTTCAGTCCTTTGAACACTCTCATTTGCTTCCCTCTCCATCCTTTTTCATTCACATTTCTTCTTGTAATAGTTAAGGTATACATAATCCTGGGCCTCCATTTTATCTCTCATTTATGTAGAATTAAGTTACTTTAAACTTTCTTTGGTGTTATAGTTGCAGATTGTAAAGTTATCCTTATTGAATCATTATTTTCTCCATATGAAAGAGTTTTTCCTGTAAGGCATTTGCACTCTGATAATCCGGTAGCACTTTATTTTACAGTAACTACCCACTGTTTAACAGGCAAACGTGCAGTAATTACAAATAATGTCTGCTCCAATATTCAACTTGGCTACATAGTAATTAGTGTAAAAACTAACAGGTGTGGATGCCTGTACTTTGCATTATAATAATTCTGACCTAAAAGGGTAAATACAGTCAAGGTACTGGCACCAAATGAGCCAAAATTAATATAATGAATGATATTTTGAGCATATGGAGATGTTGTACGGCACACATTTTCCCACTTACATTAAAATCATTCAGAATCATTCAGAATCTACAATCTTTCATCTGCATGTGAGGCATTGAATACTGTCCTAAAATCAACACCTACTGAAATGTATAACTACATAAAAGCAACAGGCTCTCATGCCAGTGAGGAGCGAGAATGTAAAAAGGTGGAAGAGGTAGTGAAAAGCAGAGGCAAATCTCTATAAAATGAGATGTTTTGTGTAAAGCAGATTGAGCAGCAGTGGCTTTTTAAATTATATTTGAGTAGTTTTAATGTCCGGTAAGTGTCCATTTGGATAAGTGTGCTGTCAAATATGGTTTACTTGGACCCTCTTCTATGCAGAACTACTCTAGCTCCTTTATATTCTTTAGGTTGTTCTCAATTCAGACCCTAGGTTTTCAGTATTTTTCAAGTCTGCAGACAGAGATTAATATTGTAAAACATTGATTTTTATGCCTTGCAACCATTTCTGTATTGATTTAGATATAGTCCTTAAGAGATCTCGCTATAGCCAAGTCATAACCTCTTGGCTGAATATCTGATGCTATCAATCTTCACAAGATCCTCTGGACCACTAGCTGCAAAACAGCCCCAAAGCTTCAGTGACTATATTGTACAGTGGTTTTGGAGTCTTCTCATGTATGCACTGCCCATTCTTTACCGAACATGCTGATGGCCAAATATTATATTTCAGTTTTGTTTTTATTTGGCCACAACACCTGATTCCAGTCATAGTTTCAATGATGAGTGGTAACGTTCAGGAGTTCAGCTGCAGTATGTGAGATGCTCTCAGGAAAGGCTTCTTTCTTGCAAAGCTTCCAGTTTGTTGTAATGGAGGTGGTGTCTGATAGTCTGATGGTTTGGTCAAATTATAAAACTTGACCATACTAAGAATCAACTTAACTGTGTAATTCTGAAACTGATCTTGGGGCTCTCTTTGCCTCCCTCACCATCCTCCTTACTTGTCATTGATCGAATTTCTGGCTAATTACAGCTAATTAACCTGATCGCTTGAGTGGAAAATTTGAATTCATTTCGTGTTATATTTATTTTATACTATTACATTTGCCCTTGAAGGCTGCCAGTTGTTTTGGAGGTTTTTTGTAGGAACTCCATACATACTTTGCAAGTTAGCAAACATAGTAAATAATGTGGAAAAAAATACCAAGTATACAGCAGTACTTGGTCCTATGATCCATATTTGGATATGAAGTTATCAATAATCATTTACTTTACTTATAAAGTGTTTCTGATAAGTCTATTCTCTAATTAATATAAGCTATCATTAGGAGTGGAAACGTACTTAATTAAAAGTGGATGTCTCCAGCCAAAAATGTACTGAAGGGAAAGTAAAGAAGAATGTGTTACTTTTAAATGTACTCAAGTGTTAAACAGTAAATGGTTTGAACTGATGAAATTAAGTTAATGTAAATTCAATTACGTATCTAAGATTATTTTCATTTTAAAGCAACGATGGTCCTATGCATGGCTAACACTACATCGTTTGAAAATAAATTAATCAGAAGTAAAATACTAAAGTAAATAAATATACAAAACAATTATTTATTTATTTATTTTATCATATTTATGTAGAATCCTGCCAATTTATGTTAGCTAGTCTAACCTGGTATTACCAAAGAAAACAGGTTAACTTAGTTAAATATAGCCAGTTAATTTTACAAAATTAGTGAAACTACGACGTGCTCACCATACTTTTTCAAATTAGATGGAGTTCATGCCTCCTGTGGAGATGAAGGAGACACCTCATTTTCAACTGCTTACTCCAGCATATTGAAACATTTTACGGAGACCGGGCCAGAGACGCTCATTCTCACGTTCAACACTGCAGTCTTATGGCTTATCCATCTTCAAACACACATGCATAGCTACAGTATAGTGTGTACCATTGTACTACATTATGTAGCATGAGAGAGTCACTGCAGATGATGAATTGGCACAATTCTCGATATTTTTTTCTACATTTGATTGATGTGTAGTGTACAGTCAGTGGCTGGATGAGAGAAGAAGAGACCTATGAGATTTGTAACAAGTACTTGTTAATAAGTTCAAAATTAAAATATAGGGAGTAAAATGTAGTTTTGAATGTAATTAAGGAAAAGCATGTATTCAATTTCAGTAATACAGTAATACAGTCAATAGTGAAGTATGAATATGTGAAAATAATAATTAAGTATAGCAACGAGGTACAATTACTCTGGTATTTTCCACCCATGGCTACAATAAGTAAAGCATATGTAATTATTTTTTTTCATATCAAAAGGTCTTTCTAACAATACTAAATTATTGTATGGTGTCATAAAAACAGCTCAGTGATCGTTTTGTGATCATTCAAGCAAGAGACGAAGGAAGTGATGGAACTAAACACTTGGATTTTTTGTGCGCAAGTAAAAAAGAGTGTATAATAGAGGGGAAGAGTGAACAAGAGACAGGGGTTAAGCAGGAGGAGAGTAGGTATAATTATCCTACTCTGACAATATTAAGCATGCTGTGTTTTCCCACTACAGTGCCAACCTTATCAAAGGCTGTGCACAAACACATGCACACTTAAAAACATCTATTCCTTTTAAACAATTTCACATTACAATTACCACATTCTCAAAGCAAAACACTCTTCCCAAGAGACGCAGTGTTTTCCTTTATGTCTCCTTTCCGCCTACTCTCTCTCTTATCTTTAAGGAAAAGTTCCTCTGACCCCTGGCGGGACCAAGACTCAAAACATTGCTTGCTTGAGGCCATGTTTCCTTGTGGTAGCGCCTTATGTAGCTTGCTGGTTTGAAGGCGAAACAGTTGAGTTCACTTAGCCCATTGTTGCTGTTTGGTTCATAACACAGCATAAACATGTTGTTGTATTATTCAGGATAGTACTGATCTTAACCCCAAATATGCCATACTAATATTAAAAATATAGCAATGTATTATTATTTATTAACACTCTAACCTGTCATCTCCTTATTCAGGTACTCATCTTGAAGCATATTATTCTGTAATCTATATTAATTATTCAATTCCTGCAGGGAATAGGAAAGGTATGTAGTTATAAGCATGGGGAATGTCTGTGGAAGTCTGAACCCCTGACAGCTGTGATACTTTAAGGGGTTTATTTATGTTGTTTTATCCATAGCCATATGAAATGACTCTAACTATAAAAATAGTTCAGAAAGTTATGCCAAATAGGGTCTTTTTCTCCACAAAAGATATTTAACACCTTACATTTCCAGCTTATTATTCAGACAGTCTGCTTTCAGTTACTAAACGGTAATTAATATGCAGGGGTGGACAATATTTGAGTAATTACATTTTGTTTATATTTTATTCGAGTATTATTGAAATTAATAATACTCAAACAAAGTATAAATTTGTAGAGTAATAAAACTCTTACTTAATTAATTAATTACATTTTCAAGATCAACAACTTAATTTTTACTCCTTACATTTTTTTTTAGACCTTCAAAAATACTCATCTTGAAGGTGCCTCTTTCATCCAGCCAATGACTGTACCCTATATATCAATAGAACAGCCACAGCTTAACATCCAATCACTTTAATTTTGCATCAGTCATTTTGGATTAACATTCAATCAGGTTCAGCAAGGTAGAAAAAATATCAAGAATCGAACCAAACTGCTGTGACCTTCTTATGTAGTTAAAGCTGTAGTTATCATGTGCATTTGAAGATCGATAAGCCACAAGACTGCAGTATGGAACCTGAGGATGAGTGCCCCCAGCCCTACCTCAGTAAAATGTCTCACTATGCTGAAGTAAGCAGAGACTCATATACAATGAGGTGTCTCTTTTGTCTCCCAAATGAACTCCATCAATTAAAAAAAAAAAAAAAAAAAGCATGTTGAAGTAAATTTTGCAAATTTGATAATGTTAACTATATTTAACTAAGTTAGCCTATTTTTTTGTGCTAATGTCAGGTTAGATTGGCATTGATTCCAGTAACTAAAATCCATACATTATAAAAGTTACTTTTCACATGACATTAACTTAATTTCGCCAGATAAAACATTTACTTTGTAATACTTGAGTACATTTCTGTCTTTCACTTGAGTAAATTCTATTATAATTTGGCTACTTTGGTTTCAAGTCTACACCACATGACTTGAGTCACAAAATTTCACATGAAAAAGTCATGTTTTTCATAATCTGGTTCTTATTAAGGAAATTTTGGGAGCAATTGTGAAGTGCTTCAGAGGTAAGAAGATGCAGAAGAGCAGGATCGAATTACTGTGGAATATATTAAGACAGATTTACTAGAGGAGATGAGAGTCCATTTGTGTCTTGCACATACTTTGTTGTATCTTTTACTACTTTTGATTTGTTGCCAGGCATAACTGTAAAGGTCAGAGTCAAAGATTTATTATTAATATGCAACAATATATATGAGTATGTGTACACTATATGGCCAAAAGTAAGTATGTGGACATCTGACCATCATGCCTTTATGAGCTTGTTGGACATCCCATTCCAAAGCCCCTCGCTTTGTGCACAGGGGCACAATCATGCTGGAACAAGACAGGGCCTTCCCCAAAATGTTGCCACAATGCTGGAAGAATACAATTGTGGAAAGTGTCTTTGTTTGCTATAGAATTAAGCTTATCTTTCACTGGAACTAAGGGGCCCAAACCCTGACCTTGAAAAACAACCCCAGACCATTATCCCTCCTCCACCAACCTTTATTGCTAGCACTATGCATTCCAGCAGGTAGCATTCTCCAGGCATCTGCCAAACCCAGAATCATCCATCAGAGTTCCAGATAGTGAAGCATGATTCATCAATCCAGAGGACACATTTTCACTGCTCCAGAGTCCAGTGGCGGAGCTTTACACCTTTACACCTCTCCAGCCAATGCTTGGCATTGCATAGTGATCTCTGGCTTGTGTGCAGCTGCTCAGCACAGTTCTTGTGCTGGTGTTGCTTCCAGAAGCAGTTTGGAACTTTGTAGTGAGTGATGCAACAGAAGATATGTGATTTTTTATGTGCTACGTGCTTCAGCACTTGGCGGCCCTGCTCTGTGAGTTTGCATGGTCTACCCCTTCATGACTGAGCTGTTGCTGTTCCTAGACTCTTCCATTTCTCAATAATAGCAATTACAGTCGACCTAACAGGTAGATCTAACAGGGCAAAAATTTCACAAACAAACTTGTGGCAAAGATGGCATTATATGACAACGTCACGTTTAAACTGACTGAGCTCTTCAGTACGACCCATTCTACTGCTGCTGTCTGTCTATAGAGTTTGCATGGCTATGTGCTTGATTTTATGCACCTCTTAGCAATGAGTGTGGCTAAAACACTTGAACCCAATCATTAGGATGGGTGTCCACATACTTTTGGCCATATAGTGTATATGAGTTACTAAAATGTACATACTTAAAATACTTAAGACATTAAGTGAATGTGTGCTTATTAGGACTTGCTGAAAAATTCTCTCAGAGGAAGGCCAATAAGTCAGGATGACGAGCAACAGCAAAGTGGCACCTGCTCAGTTCCTTTACTGGCAGACTCAGAGACAAAGAGAGAAAGAAATGCACACGAGAGAGAGAGAGAGAGAGAGAGAGAGGGGGAGAGTATTTGCCAGGCCCAGGGAAAAAGCATGTTTGTGTATGGAGCTCAAGTCCTTATCTCCAGCCTGTACTGACGCCATGCTCTTCCTGTCTCAAATCTCCTCTGCTGATTTACTCTCTCTCCTGCCTCTCCCTTTCTTCTCCCTCCCTCCCTTTGCTTTTATTCTCTCTCTCTCTCTCTCTCTCTCTCTCTCTCTCAAAGCAGTCGGCCCCTCAGGCACCCCAGCCCATAGTGGCACTCGAGCCCCCCTTCTCCGTCTCACTCTTGGAGATTAGATATGGTCTCTGTACCTGCTGACGTAAACACTAGTGGTCAAATGCACGCAAAGGCCACGGCTGTTGACAGGACATGTCTGCCTCTGCTTTTGTAAGGTTAGTGATGTACACAATCAATTCTTCATCTCTCCCTCTCTCTTTTCCAACAAAAAATGTACTGCTCTGCAGAAAGTTTTAGATACATGCTGAGACCATGACAATGACCTGCACACAGTTTTTCCAATTATCTGTTGGCCAAGCAGTCGTTGTTGTCCTTCCCCTTTTTACCCTGCCAAGATTTTCGTTTAACCGAGAAAAATTCCATATAAAACCAAACCTTTTTTTTGTAAAACCTTACAGTCATTAATGTAAGCCAGGTAGACGCCTTTAACTGGCATTCTCCAACTACTCACAGTTGATATAGACAGAATCCCATCACCATTCATAAGTGCGCCATAAGCACACCAGAGCAGTGGAGACGGTGTGTATTTGCACCCATGTGAGTGCAGAAGCTAATCTCACTGTCTGGAACTCTGTGGCCTGTTCAGCCGGCGCCGAGCGCTTTGGAGCCTCCGCCGCAATCAGTAGCCACGCAGCCCTCTGTCACACTGCCTTTCTTGCCCTTTCCTTTGTTTTCAACTCATTTCCTTCCTCAATTTCTTAGATATTCTCTTTCCCCCCTCAGTCTAAACATGAGCATGTTTAGAAAGCATGCAGAGGAATGAAAGGAGCTGAACACAGAACCTTGGGTCTGGAGTTGCCCTACTCTGGTTTAATACATAAATATATTATATGACTGTATTCTGTCCAGCACGATAAAAAACTGGAACCAGGCCAAATAATTGTTGGTTAAGAGTGTTTATGAGAGCATTTCAGGACCGGGGCCTTCATTGTATATTCCTGACATTGTTTATGATTGTTCCATGTAAACAGCAATACCCCAGTCTTTGTGGTCCTTTCTAGTTTATTGTAACGTAAAAAGTGCTTCAAGATTTGCTGGAGACTTGAAAGGCTTATGAGCTTCTAATGACAGATTTCTAAATACAAAGAAGCCTGACTCCTGTAATTCCGCAGAACTATCATGAAGCTGCATGTTAGAAAATGCTATTTATTTATAATTACAGTATAAAGACAGTACTGATCTTGATCTACACTGTCACGCTGATTTGAGTACAGAAAAGTGATGATAGATTTAGTTTACAGTTATGCAATTATATTAGGATAGCAGATAAATTGACATAAGGAACTCTTTTATTTTTACCCAATAACATATGAAGAAATTTTGTCCTAGCCAACTCAGAATTAAACCCCTCAGACAACAGGGAGTTTTACACACGCAGGCAGTTTGGTTGAACTTGTACAGTGAACGCTCCACATAAACTGTTGTTTAATTGTTGTTATTCTGTTTTCTGTGAGCATTTATGGAAGTTTAATTAGCATTTATGGAAGGAGTCTTCAGTGTCCACGTGTTGTAAAAATTAGAGATAAAGCTGCAACTCTAAGTTTTCCAACATGAGAAATTCTTTGGAATGGAGGGTTTGGCAGATTATAGGGAATATTACAACATTTTTTGTCCTCAACATAAAAGCATTCACCCTATCATTGAGAGATTGTGACTTTGAATCCCAACAATGTTATAGCCATCTGTGGCTGGAAGCCAAAGAAGCAAAACTGGCCATGCTTTCTAGGAAAGAGGGATGGCATACTCTCTCCCCTGTCAATCATACAGACGCTAGCCAATCACGGGCATCTGTGAGCTTATGTATGTTGAAGAGAGTGGATAGCACTTTCCTCCAAGTGTGTTACACTGCCCTGTGATGCAGCATGAGCAGCAGTTCAAAAAATATGCAGTTGGCTTCCTCATGTGTTGTCGGAGGAAGCACATGCTAAGCTTGCTAAGCCCCAGTTCGTAGTTGTCCGATGATAGGGGAGAGCTGGATGGTGGGAGGGAATTTAGAAAGTGAGCAAACTAGGAGAAAAAAGAAAGAGAAATGAAGAGAGACTAGTGAATGACTGTATATAGCTGCTACTAAAGTAAGTGTTTCATGGATGTTCCTCAACATTAACTATGAACAAAATCAAATCTATGATGTGTTGTTCTTTAATTGATATAACTTGTAATCATTGGCAAATTGCTGCAACATAAAATTAATATTAGAACATAATCCAATATTGGAAAAGAATAAACTTCTGGGTGGTAACAGTCCTCCATTTCACATCTGGCCACACCACACCACTACGTCATTGATTATTTTCCTATAACAGCACTGCCTGTTGTGTTTTATTTTTTACATATCACATGGTCACATTTGTACTGTATATAACTCATTATTGTAAAGTACAAGAACATGTACTCTCAGCTACTTAATCAATGGTCCCTGTGTCTTCTGAATCTACATAAAGTAACCAATCTAATGTTTTTGGTGTGGATTTAGCTCTGCTCAGACTTTTCCCAGCTTGTGCCACGTTGAAGAATCTACCCCATGTTTTCCCAGCAGATACTCATTGAGGGCTCTGGCTGTCTCCCTTGTTTAACCATAAATGAGGCTCCACGTGCCGAAACACTGGTTTGAAGGCCAGAAATTTCCCCAGACAGATTCCACTGAATATGTCTGTCTGAGTCTTGCTGTTACAGTGCACTTCATTGTCAGTGAAATTGCAAAACTAGCGAAGGTCTTTTTATCATTGTGTTACAAGTGATTTGCATTTTACATGGATATTTTTACAAAGCATAGAGTCAGTGGTAGCCCAGTGATTATGAGTTTGTGCCAATGACCAGAAGGTTGTGTCTTCAAATCCCATGACTCCAGTTACTGTATACCTAACTAATGTGTACGTACATCGGCCATTTTTATCAGGTGACATCCAAGGTGCAGTTTGTAGGTATGTAATTACAGACTCTAGCCTGTAATCTATTGCTATGTACAGATATTATTCCATCTGTCAGTGGAAAGGGACCACAACTAAACAGATTTTATTTGGGTTGTAATGCCATGCAGGTCCGGGTGTATCAGGCACTTCAGTGATATTAGGGATTTTAAGCACTGTGCATACTAATTGGCCACTTTATCAAACACTGGCCAATATTCGATAAAATAACCAAAGGTGTTAAGACAGGGCAGGTGTACATAATAATGTGGCTACTGAGTTCAAAGAAATACTGTAGACTATATTATATATATAGACCAAATACAAGATGAACATAATGTAAATGCGTAAATATTATATCATATAAATCCCTTCTAACATCCTTCCTGTCTTGTGAATGTTTTTTACAAGACAAACATATTGAAAAAGAAATAAAGTCCGTAGTTGTCCTCCAAACTGAATGTCTGAATTACAATTCTAACAAATTTTACTATATTAATAATATACTTATAATATTGTATATTGTAAAGTGAACATAACTTCAGAAATAATGAAATGAAGTTTCTCTTTCACTCACTCATCTTCAGTAATCTCTTTACTGAAGGGTCATGACGGATCAAGAGTCTATCCTGGGAACGAGGCTGGAATACACCCTGGCTGGGATGCCAGTCGATCACAGGACATGTTGCACACACATTCACACCTAGGAGTAATTTATCCTAGCCAATCTACCTACTGGCATGTTTTTGGGAGGTAAAGCCAACATAGATATGAAGAGAACATGCACAGAAACTCCACACAGTCAGTCACCCCAGCTCAGGAGCAAACCAGAGACCCTGGATCTATGAAGCAGCAATGGTACTCAATGCACCACCATGTCACCGCTAAATAGTATTAAAATAATGATGGTATTTAGCAGTAAACAATACCATAACCAATAAAAAATTCAATCAAAATATATATTACATTTGTGTTTACAATTTTGTCAGTTCTCTTAGGGACACTGTGGAGCAGTGTTCTGAGGAAATTGGCTGGTATGCTGATTTTAGGCTTCTTGGAGCACTTGCTGCAGTTCTTTCGTTGCACAAGTAAAATCCCAGACAACCTTGATGATGTGCTCTGTTATTTAATGTAGTCTATTGCAAAACTAAACACAAAAAATTCTCTGTAACACAGAATCATTTGAAAATAAATCAATTCTTGTAAATCTTTTGTTTCTTTTCTACTGATACACTAATGCAGTAGGTATAAAATTAGAATGTAAGACAAAATATACATTACAAATTGTAGGGCACCTAAAACTTTTGCATTGTATATATTCTGGGAATCCAGTTTCTCTGGGAAAGTTTTTCAATTATAATGTTTTTATATGTTTAATGTGTTTGTTGTGAACATTCTTTGACTATGCATTGGAGTCAGAAAGTCTGATTTCTTGTCTATTGCATTACGAGCTCAATACAAGCACAGTACAAGTGTAAATGTACTTCAGAACGGCGTCTTTCATCCAGGCTCTTAAATCACCATCTCACTGTTCTGTATCCATTTCTCATTATCCATTTTCTCCAGTAGCCTGAGATCAATTCCAGCCTGCAAAGGCTACTCTATCTGCCCCCAATCCACTTCAGGCCTTCATGGACTCAGAGTGACTTCCTTCACTCACTGCTTTTTGCAACCTTGCCATAGCCCCATTACTGCTCCTGATGACATGGCATTCCTGTGCTGGGTCTCGCTAGGCCCCTTACGACAGCACCACGGCTGCCCAGAGCCTGGGTGGACACTGGGCTATTTTGGGAGGTGGTTTGGTGCCGGACTCCCTGTCTCCTTAGCTCTAAACTTCTCTGCTGATAGATTATCTACAGGAGACTAAATGGGAGTCAGGGCAGTTATGAACCTGACGCCAGGCGAGTGTGGTTATCGTCCACTCAGAGGACTGATAAGTGACGGGATCTGTGATGAGGATCCCGCCAATCGTCATACAGAGGAAGGCCATAATGCAGTAATTTACTGAGTTTGTTGCCTACACGAGTTTTCAGCAGCGTCATACTAATCAAGTGGCACTGGCACTGACAAATTATTTCACATCATTATGTAATACATAAAGCTTTTTGGAAACAAAAGCTTGTACATTTAACTTGTAGATGCTGGTTTCTTTATAACAGCTAGCACAATTCATTCCCACGAAGATGGCGTGCATGAACTAAATATCAAATGCAATAACAGAGTATAATTGCTCATGCAATTCAAAGGCTGTTGTTGATTAGAGGATGAAGTGGACGTCTCTAATAATCATTACTTAACTTTTGACAGAATCTTTCAATTATACATTTTTTGTTATATTATTTGGCAAACTTAGAAACTGGAAAGTCTGGTGTGTTTCATTATAAACTTTTTGGATTATTATTTTAAAAACATAAAATCTTGACTGTGCACATCAGCAAGTGCACATTTACTAACATCTGACTGCAAGGCCAGTTGTCAAGCAGCGAGCTTACTTTCTGTAAATGAGGCAAAATTAACCAGGTGAGACGGGATTACAGAAGCCTCAAGTGCACACCCCGTGAAAAGTGTGAGAAGAGTTTCTGTCAGGATGATCAAAAGCTATAGCCTAAGCATAGGTCTACAGGAGTTAGCCCATGATTTACAGCCTGATGATTTCATCCATTAATAGCACATGGGCATGTCTGCCTTGCCTCCTGAAGTATTTTAAAGGGTGGGCCAAATTGCTATTAAACTCTAACCTTCTCAGTGGAAATAAGACTTTCTCATTATCAAAGGCATCAACTGGATAACTTTTCTGCAGAACTTTGGTTACTGTGATCAAGTCAGTGTATTATGGGGCGTGTTTTCTCTTCTCTGACTCCACATGGGAAGAATTAACCCTTTCATGGAGTTTGCTGGTACTGTTTCACTAACAGTACCACTACTGTTACTTATTATCATTATTACTGTTAGTATAATAGTGAGTGCTATTAATACTGTTACAACTGATTGAAATATTTATTGCAGTAATAAATCTAAATGTGATTATCACTGCAGGGAGGAACAGGAATGCCATAACAAGTGTAGTGCATGCAACATGAATAGTTTGCTGTCATTTTTGTTATATGATTTATTTACTGTAATGTGACTGCATGGTGCTTGCATGTTATTTTTTTTCATGCATCATATATGCATATGCATTTTGAAGTCATTCCTTTATTTATTGCTTGCTTGCTAGTTTGCTTTCATGTAAAATATGATCATGCATATTTGTCACATAGAAGTATTAATCAAGGAATGTTTACGATTATATATGTGTATGTATATGTTTATGTGCATATGTTTACTGCAATTTTAGGTTTTCCAGTGCTCTGAGTGGCCCCTTTAAGTGTGCGGAAACCCGACACCGCGCCTGCGCAGCACCCCGCGCGCCCCGCAGCCGCCACCGAGTCTAGACGAGCACATGATGAGAAACAGCCAATGACTCCACCGCGCTCCTGCAAGGGCCCCGCGACCGCGCGCGCACACTTGTGTGTGTGTGTGTGTGTGTGTGTGTGTGTGTGTGTGCGTGCGCGCGCGCTGTGTGTGTGTGTGTGTGTGTGTGTGTGAGAGAGAGAGAGAGAGAGAGAGAGAGCGCGCGCGTAAGGAACAATCGTAGGATCCCGTTCATCTCGATCGCTGCTGCGCGGAGCGAAAGGATTTAAAGGGCAAGTCTTCCTGGCGCAGACTTAATGGATGTTTCCGTTGCATGAAGAATTTTTTTTTGGCGGATGGAGGATGGAGCTGTTCACCATGAAAGGATTACTTTTGGGTTTGTTGCCGAGTTGCTCTGTCCACGCGCCTGTACCGATCTAAAACAGCTCTATAGGTGATCGAGGTTTGGCTGATCAAGAGAGTGTGTGGATCCTCTTCTGGATGTGAATCTAACGGCTGTGCAGGAATGCAGAGGACTCAAGCAAGCCTATAAATCAACTTTCTTATGCTCATGTTTTGCAGACTTAGAGCTGCTGCACGCATCACCGTGTTGTTGTTGTTGTTGATTTTTTTTTAATTGTTGGCACTAATGCGCCGTGACAGCGCCGCCACTTTGCTGCAAAACTGCCACGATCGCCGAGTCTAATGTTGTGCTCCGGCCAGGAGGAATGCGCCCGCGGCTGTGCGTCTAGGCTAGTGCACGGCGCTCACGGAGCCTTGATGTCGGACAACGAGCACGAGCATCGTCGGGATCGGGAACAGACGTAGGACACACACAGAAAAAGCGCGCATGAGAAGCGGTTAAGGTGTCGTATGTTCAGGACGAGACGCGGCGCTCTGGTTCGGCGACTCTGGAGAAGCCGTTTGATCGCGGACGGAGAGGAGGCCGATGGAGGCAGCAAGAGCGGCGACGATCCGGAGAACATCTCCCAAACGGAGCCTGCGGCTGTGGGAAACTCCGGGGGATCCAGCGACACCCTGGCTCTGGTGGAAAGTGCAGGATCAGAGCTTGTTTTAGAGCAAGAAGGCATCCAGGTGGACATGTGTGTCCAGGAGCAGCGTGGACTCCCTCCATCGGAGGAGAGCGACAGCAGGACAGTGACCTGCTGTTGGTTTAAAGACCTCCACAGAAGCAAAAGTGACCTTTCTGATCACTGGCAGATTAGAGACCATAGTGCTGCAGAGTCGAGAACTCGTAAAACATTACTGGAGCAAGAACTTCAAAGGTGTGCATATGCACTCCTGAAAAAGTTGAAGGAGAAACCTCTGGGCGTCTTGTTGGAGGCAGTGGAGTCTAAAGGCGCTGTGTTGGGTGGTTGTGTTGTAGCTCCTCAGGCCGAGCTGCATGTTGGAGGTCGTGCTGCATCTCCTCAATACCTGCTGTGTAGGTTTTTCCGCTGGCCTGACCTGCAGCTCGCCTCCCCGCTCAAAGCGCTGTGCTGCTGTCAGAGTTTCAGGGCGCCAGGCGACGAGGTGCCATGCTGCAACCCCTATCATTACAGCCGCCTTTGTGGACCAGGTGAGGATGCTCGAGGCAAAGGATCCTTCAGGATCATGATGGCGTCATCAAATGTCTGAGGGTACTGGGGGGAAAAATGAAGGCTTCTGCAAAAAACTTACAAGTCTACTAAAATTTACAGTACAGTATATTGTCAGTTCACAAAATGTATTGGCATCAATGCAGCAAGAGGCCTAAGATGTATGTGCCCTTATATATAGTTTCATAAGACCCCTACATGAGGCTATATAGGCTATATATATATATATATATATATATATATATATATATATATATATATATATATATATATATATATATATATACACATATATAAAGCCTCATGTAGGGGTCTTATGAAACTTCAGCTCTATTTCGCTTCAAAATTAGAGTGACAGGTTTGCAGACAGGCTTAAATTTTCAGTGAAAAATTGGTGCGAGCACATGCAGGGCTATATGAAATGTCCATCACTTCTTATAAGATCTTGCACAATCTTGCACAATCCTGCGCTTGCATGGTGGGAATTAGAGAGAGAGAGAGAGAGAGAGAGGAGCTGGCCTGTGACACTCTCTCGTTCAGGAAGTGGAACTCCCAATTCATTACCCTACTGGGACGCTTAGTTCTTTTACTCCTCATTCAAGTCTGTTATTCACAAAAACACACAGTCAGTGCGCACAGAGCAGCTCTCAGGGCTGCTGCCCAGGCAGGGTGTAGTAGTTCTCATGAGATCAGTTATTTAGAGGTTTTCCATATTTTGGACTGTAAAAGACAAGCCTAATTTTGTGCACTCACCAAATTTTCCTTCACATTGAGTCATACTTCTACCCAATAAGCAAGTGAAGAAGTTACGGCTGTTCTTGTGACAATGAAATAATATGCATATTGTTTATTTATAGAATGACCTTTTTGTTAAAAATTGAATGCTAGAAGTGTAATGTGGAGTTATTCTCAATGGCAGTTTTGTCCTTTAGAGCTTTAGTTCTCATTTAATTTGTAATTTGTTCCTGTAAACACTCTTACGAGCCAACAGAGAAGAAAAAGAGACAGAATCAGAATCAGGGTTTCATTGGCCAAGAAGGATTTTAATTACAAGGAACATAACCCAGCAATTGCTTCATTAACACAAATTAAGCTAAAAACAAATCTGTGAAAAGGTTAAAAATATGGCAAGAATAGATAGATGATAGAATATAAATTGGTGAATAAATACATGTGTGCAATGTGCAAATTATATGTATTATGTATAGAATAAACAGAGTTCTGGACATGTGCAAATGTAAGTAAAAGAGGAATGATATGTAATAGGTAGACATATTAATCATTTTAATTGTTTTTGCATGCAAAATAGACACTAGCATAGAAAATGCACCGTAATGCAGGTATGTCTCCATTGAAGAGTCTCTAATCTGAAAACAGTTTATGAAGTGAACTAGTGGTGACTTGACTGTTGTCACACTTTGCAGTAAATAATGTCATTTTTTATTTCAGTGTTAGAGAAATGGTCAAGTCCACAAATTGTCAAAACAATTTTAAGGAACTATTCAAAACAAAAAATTTCAACCAGACAGTGCATGCTTTGCAGCGGGTGACATCCACGGCTCTGTGCTTGCTATTATGTTATGGTTCAGCCCAGGATGCTTCACGCCTGGTGCAGTCTTAGTGGCTTAGTGATACAAATCATGATAGATATATAGGTTTTGGATGCTGAATAGAAAGCAAGTTCTAATGTAAACTCTTTACCTTTTAGATTCGCCGCCTCCTCCCTACTCACAGCTCTCTCCCAAACTAGGACAGGAGTCTCTGGGTAAGTCATTTGCATCATCACTCACTTTATTGCTGTATAATAGAAAGTATAGTAGTTTGTGATATATTTTGAGTCATTTGCTTAAAAAAAAGAACCAAAAACTAAACAGAAAGAACATCACAAACTAGACATACATTGCTTTTGTACAGTATTCTGTTTTGCCTATGACAGAAATATTATTTTTCATTGTCTTTTATAGTCTTTTTTTGTTATCTTTTATAGTTCCTATACACCCGGTGTTGCCTTTTACTGAGATTGAGGCAACTGGATCACCCAGCAGCACATCCGGGGGTCACTCAGGTGAGTACTCTAATCTTCAGTGAAATACCATTCAACCAGGGCTGTGATAAGATGTTCGCTGCTTATGTATTTGACTTGGATGATTCTCTATATCTTATGTGTTGGGTTACTGGTAATAATCTCCATCCACCATATCTGGAGCATGTGAGTGATTATCCTGGACAATACTTTCCCCTTGTTTACCTGTACTGAAAAAAAAAAGAATATAGAGTCTGATTAATCAAAACTCACTCTTAAGGGAAGTCTAATGCTAGTTCCATCAATAAAGGTTTAAAATTAATTTAAATCTACAGCCTTTAAATTCTGACTATAAAGGTCTTTGGATGAGCCAGACATGAGCAAATGTCTTACTAAAGAGGTTCTTATGTAGTTTTTTCCAACTTAACAACATAACACTGGAGCAAAACAGTAAATAGTAATTCTGGTTATTTTCTCTGTACTGAAGGTTTTACAATCACTTCGGTTAACACATATCCACAGATTCTCTGTCGGAAAAAGTATTCCTCTCTTAAAGGACAAAAAAGTATCCCGATTTAGAGCTTAAATTACAATTCATGAAAGCGTTCTACAAAAAATATGACTTGCACATAAAAGTTTATTAACAGTTTAATCTGAATTTCGTTGTACTTGTGCAATTCGTAAAACCTATCCTTAGACTTCCATCATAAGTACATTTCGAGTAAACAGTTTTTTCTGTTCTTTTCTTTGTACAAGGAAACATTCTTTTTGAAAAAATTGTCTATGGTAATCACACACTACAGATACAATAGATGGAGATTACATTGCGAAATGCTGGAGTGCTCTTTACATTTGTATTGATGAGGAAGGCATAATTCTTGCTACTTTGAATGCTTCCTAGTTGCAAATTTATTATTTATTGTTAGTAGCCATGGGTAAATTAATAAGATGTATTCTGTGAGCTCTGTGGCGGTTTTGCTGGGAAGCTCACCCCCTAGAGGAAGTTGAGAGAATTAAAGTAAACATGAGTAATGAGTAGAAGCAAGTTGGACCAAGTTGCAATTAGCATATACTCGCTTTTTTTTGTTAGTATTATTTACATAATTTACATCTGACTTTGTATGGCTTTGTCACTCCTGGACTGCATGTCCATTTGCTTTCCAGTTCAAAAGCTTAACAGCTAAACATTTTCCAGGTTGCTAATCTAGTTGAACTCTTTAAGACTTCTTTATAGCAGTGAAAAGATTCCTCAACATCATTTGCACACTTCCCGGCGTCCAGACTTGAGGCGCAACTCCTTGTAAATTAGATTATGACCAACAATGGGCAGTTTTGTGAGCGCGGGCCTCGCTGCTTCCAGCAGCAGTGGGAAGTCTCAGAGCACCGCATAATTACCGCGCCTTTTGTGGTCTGAAGACAAGGAACGAGATCCTCTTTTGGCGTGTCACACATGGCTCTTGCTCCATTATTTGCATGTTGTTGTTTCCTGCTGAGTTTTGCAACGCAGGCTCCGGCGCAGCCAGCCAGTCGCATTTTAAAATAAGGTTTAAATTACAGGGCTCGCTGTGGCTTTTCCTCTTCCTGACTGAGCGCAGGCCAACACGCAATTTAACTAATGAAATCCTGCCAGTCTGAGCAGAGATTCTTTACAGATGTCGACAAGGGACGACTCTATCAGTTGTTGGAAAAGTGGAGGAGACGGTTAAGGGTGTGTTTCTGTTCAGTTGAGGGGGTGCAGTGTTGATTTTCTGTGTGTGTGTGTGTTTGTGTGTGTGTGTGTGCGTGTGTGTTTGATTGAGCATTTTTCTCTGAGTTGAGTGTTGTGACACTGTGAAGCGTCTGCCTTATATCATCCTGACATAGCTCGTTTTCTTCATTTGAGGGCTGGATCGATATCCAGTCTATTCGCTCACTTCTATCACGTATCACCTTGAAAAATAAAGCCATTCCAGTGCATAATACCATGCACGTATTCTAGAGGCGTCTTCTATATTAGAAACAGAGCTGCCATGTATAAGATCTAAATCTTACTTTGAAATAAAAAGAAAATCGGTGCTAAATTTAGTTCAGAAAGGGGCAACCAGCTGAGAAATAATTGCCACTGCTGGCAAAATCCATTCAGACTGTCCACTAACGTTGTCCACTGGTCTAAAATGCAGGGTGGAGAGAGCAACAGAGGGCATTTGGTACTTTTAACCTTTCCAAGCGCAATCATACCTTAAAAAAATGAGTTACAAAAGGAACAGTGTCTTACTTCTGCAACAGTCTGAACTTTGTTTTTGGTCCAGAATAGCAAAAATAGCTCTCATTGCATTGTCAAGCCAGCAGTTGTGTTGCAAGCATTTTTGGTTTTGGCTTTTGCATGTTTCTCCCTCCTCAGAAATCCCTCTCTCTCGCTCTCTCTCTCTCTCTCTCTCTCTCTCTCTCGCCCAGCATGCTGGAAGAGTCTAATCTGTGCAGGGAGATCTCATTTTTGGCTCAGCAGGACACACAGCACTGCTTTGCTCCCCTCCTCCTCTCATTTGGCGGTGTTGGTTTAGGCTTAGCTGTGCTCAGACCTCTTTCTGATGGGCGTACATGCCTCACCACCCATGAGCATCTTGAATAGTAATACACACTCTGTGAACCATTTGGATGTAAAAAGTGAAAAAAAGAAGTAAAATTAGCGGCAGCATTTTATTACATAGTATATTTCACAAGTGTTTTTTTTTTTAAAAAATGCAGATAAAAGTCGTAGATTTTCGCATCATAAGCTTTGTAGGTTTGCCAGCTTTATTCAGGGTCAGGAGTGCAGGACTGGTTTATCTGGTTAGGCTAATTTTTTTCTTAAATGCTGTTTTATAATGTTAACTGTTTAAAATGTGAAGTGGGTCTTTCAAAACATTTATGTTTTTTCCTGGTCAAACCTGAACAAGAGTTCAGGAAATTGATGGCGTGATTTACCACACTGCTCTGCTTTTTCTATCTATCTCTCTCTCACACACACACTCACTCACATGCATATATTAATTACTGTCCATATTTACACCTAGGGCCAGTACTATTTCCTCCTCATATTACACTTGGAGTCATAAAGAATCATCAATAGTGGAGTCAGTGCGCCTTCCTGCACTTTCCTTAAACCAGTCTCGTTTCATTAGCAGTGCTTCTCCGGCTGCTTCGGGGAGAAGAGTGTGAGCAGAATGGCGCCACAGGCCCGGGCCTTTAGATCCTCCCCCTCAATGGAGCCTGTGAAGCAAAATAATGCCATCAGTCTGTGTGCCAGTTAATCAGAGCTGATAGGCTGGCGGCTGGGGGGTCAGGAGGTCACGAGTTGTCAGGGAGCTGAATGGAGGCCCTCAGAGGGGGAGAAGGGCCCCTGAGTGGCCCGCTGGAATGCAGGGAGGGGTGTGTGTGTATGTGTTGGAGGTAGAGATGACAGATTTGGGCCTTTTAGTGGGAACCAGTGCCTCTTCAGTTCCAAATCCCTCTCAAAGGGAACTGTAAAACTGTAAGGAAATGAGGTAGCACTTCCGCTCAGCGTAACCGCATAAGAGCAAAAAAAGGATCGACATGAAAGTGACTGGAACATTTGATGTAATGCTTCAGAGCGGCATTGTCATGTTTCAGAAGCCTGCATACTAATGCCTGTGGTTTTATTGTAATAAAAATCTATGGCATGTATATAGTCGTTGTTGTAACTACACATGCAACTAATTACCATACTAACAATATTGTGCATGTATGTGCCGTTTTGATGGATGTCACTGTTTGCATTAGAGTTCTCTGATTTAGGAAAAAATGCAGCATCATGATTCCGCCATTACAAAATCTACACTTACAGCCAGGGCTTGATTTGAGGAGTGATGCGAGAATGATGCTATCGCTTGTATTTGGCTTAGATTGATGTTGTTATATGACGGTTATATCAGATCTGTATTATTAGTATTAGTTCCATTCATGAGATTTACCCATCATTTTGGACTGGATGTAGCAGGAGTTCTTCCTACAACTTCATATGATAAGGACTATAATGAGGGAGTTTTTATTTTATAATACACACTTTTTATTGCTAATGTAGTGGAGTTAGCTGCTACTATATTCGTAAGCTTGATAGTTAACTAACTGGTACATATGGATTTTTTCCTAGTGTCTAGTGAATGTTAATTTTTTGGATCGTCCTGGCTAAGATTTGTGGGTCTGTTCTTGTTTGAACTCAGTACTCCCTTCGGAAATATTTCACAATACGACTACTTGCTACAACTATTAGAAATATGTGGATGGACTTTATGTGCATTCTGTTGTTATCACTATCACAAGTACAGGTTGGCTGTTCTGCTGCATCTTTATCAGTGTTGATGTTCTATAATATAAAATACAACATGCTGATTCCACTCTTTCCCTTATACACGTTTTGCAAATCTGTTTTTTTTTTTCCTACTTGCAGATACCAGCACGTCTCCCTCCTCACTTGGACGCACCCACTGGTGTAACGTGGCTTACTGGGAGCACCGGATGCGTGTGGGCCGCCTGTATCCGGTATACGACTCCTCCCTCACCATCTTCTATGACCTACCTCAGGGCACGGGCCTGTGCCTGGGCCTGCTGCCCAACACGGGCCGCGCCAGCTCATCAGTTCAGCGTGCACGCGCCAAGATCGGCCACGGTATCCTGCTGAGCCGAGAGGCTGATGGCGTGTGGGCCTACAACCGCAGCCAGCACCCCGTCTTCATCAACTCACCCACCCTGGAGCTCCCCCGCTGCCGCAGCCCTACCGTCACGAGGGTGATGCCAGGCTACTCGGTTAAGGTTTTCGACTACGAGAAGTCATGCCAAATTGGGCACCTGACGCACTCGGAAGGGCCGTACGATCCAAACAGTGTGAGGATCAGCTTTGCTAAAGGCTGGGGGCCATGCTACTCAAGACAGTTTGTCACGTCATGTCCTTGCTGGCTGGAGATTCTGCTCAACAACCACAGATAGCACACACACACACACACACTGTGCCCATTTACTTAATCATGCTTATCTCTCTCTCTCTCTCTCTCTCTCTCACACACACACACACACACACACACACACAGGCACACAAATACATTCACAATCCCAATCCCAAAATGTAATCTATCTAGATTTAATATAAAGTTTTATATATACATATTATATAAAGGACATTATACTTGTAAATAATGAGTCCTTTTTACAGTGTAATTATTTATGTATGGTGCAATGTGTATATGGACATGAGGAAAAACAAGATGATCAGGTGATGCACTTTGGATTCTGTATGCTCACATGGAATCTTTGCCATTTTTACTAACGGATGTGTACAGAAACCCTGGTTTTGGTGTATAGTTTTCATATACGATCAATATCCAGAAAAAACTAAGTACCGTGGACAAATTGATAATAAAGTATTCCTCAGATATTTTCAGTGTCAGCTGTCCTTATTCACAGTTTTGGTTTGTCGTACGTGCATTCATATGCACTGTGTTGAACTCTAACCCACCTTGTTTTAAGCTGCAGGTCTAGTACAAGGGCTTGCACCCGGGGTCGGGGGAAGGCAACGTTTTCTTTTAAAGCCTCTGTTTGTTCTGGAAGGCGACTGCTCTGGCTTATTCAGCAGCCAGGCCGGCCCCACCTCATCCCTTTTAAAACAAGGCTCTCGGAAAGCCACATGCACATTATATGCATGCGCCACGATGCCCTGGCCTCCCAGCCTCCAGACGCATTCTTCAGGTCCATGAATGCTATATTATGACTGTGGAGACAGGCAAGGAAAATTAGCACGTTCACACGGTTTGTGTCTGTGCCTTACACTGGAAAAGACCTCGTGGAGAAGAGGGACGGTTGTGTTTGCCTGCCGTTTCCTCTAATACTTACTTTGCTGTTTTGAACAGAGGAAAATTTTGTCAGTTTCAATTTCAACCCTGTTTGGTTCTTTCCCACGAATATAGGAGCTCAGTATTTAACAGTAGCCCTCTAAAAAAATTATATTGCACTCAATGTTAGGTTCCATACAGTGTTATGGTCTGTTTCTAGGCTTTTTTTCTTTGTAACCTCACAATGAACTATATTAGGTCAACGCCTTTTTAATTCACATCCAGTTACACCACAGCTGAAAACAGCCATCCCTGAATAACAGTGCTGAATAACAGGCTCTGTATTGCAATTATTGGATATGAAAAGCCAATCCCTGTGCCGAGTATACTATATTACTAAGTGTGGACACAATACAGTGAATACACGTTTCTTAAAGGTGTATTAGGTAAGATTCCTCAAAATTTGTCAAGATTAGGTTTCTATTGGTTAAGTAGGTGGTGCTGAACAAGATTTGAATTTTTTTTTTTTTTTACTCTTTGAACCCGTCCCCTTTTCCCACCCATGAACACAAAGCGGTGGTTCAACTAGAGTTAGCATTAGCAAGGATTATCATGACATCACTTTCAAGCACATTATATAACACTATAAACACCCAAAATCCAGCTCAGTGATTCACAAGTGCAGTCCCTGTCCTTTTTTTTTCATAATAAGCAGTATTAGCATTTTAGCAGATTGAGAAGTGAAGGAGTGTCTATAAAATGACTGACAGGATAGCCACGTAAACACAAATATGCACTCCAGACCATAACACAGTTTTCAAAAGGGGTTTTCTCAGCCAAGTAATAATTTTCTCCTGAGGTCACGGCTTAAACCATCATTTTTTAAAATCATGTTCTACATGTTTTTCCAGTTTAGTCATTATTTGTAAGAAAAAAAAAGATTATTTCAAAGACATTCGTGATTACAAAAAATTATTACAAAGACATTTTTTGTAAAAGCATACGGTAGACAAAAGAAAGAAGTCAAGTTGAAGCCCATGTATAAAGTAGTCTTCACTTAAAACAAGTAGTTTTTTTCTTGCATTTTCTCCCCAGTTTCATTACCTGTCACTTTCCACCCACCAGCCAGCTCTTCCCTATCATATGCCAACTACAAACAGGGGAGGGTGAAAGCCAACGTGCTTCCTCCAACCAACTGCATTTTTTCAAACTTGTGCTGATGCTCCGTCACAGGATAGTGTAAAACGATCGGAGGAAAAGGCTGTCTACCCTCTTCCACATACATGAGCTCACAGATGCCCAGGATTGGCTAGTATCACTGTGATTGACGGGAACGAGAGCATGCCATTCCTCCCACCCAGAGAGCACCAGAGGCCAATTTTGCTCGCTTGGCTCCTGACCATAGATGGCTGTGGTATTGTTGGGATTTAAACGATCACCCAACAATAGTGTGAATGCTTTTCTCTTGCGCCACTCGTTTCCCTAAACAAGCAGTTTTGGGAAGTTCAAGAAAATCCTACTGGGTGAAGCTCCTTGCCGAGACCTATTCTTAATACTGTTAAGAATTTATAATAGAGATTAAAAATAGTTTTCATTTGTTTAAATAGTATTAGTGTATTCATTATTATTCTAAAATAGTAGAAAACAGTACAAAACAAATAAAACCCTTAGCTATCTAACTTTTGACTGGTAGTAGGGGTTTGATACTTCCAAACACATAATAATGGATTGACTAGGATTGCACTAACTTGTAAAATGTAATGTATTGAGGAAACATGCTAGTGATGAATACTCTGTTAATGCTTGATCATATGTTATACAGATCAGAATATTTCCATCAGTTTATCCCAAGGATTACAATCTCTACATGAATACAATAAACAGTATGAAAGCTTCTCAGCATTAAGCTTTAGTCTACACATGTTTAGGCTAGTGATAGCATTCTTTCTGTTTAGAGAAACTCCTATATGGCCCAAAAGCCAAATGTGTCCTGCAAGAGAAAATACTGAATGAGATAGCAGAGCTATAAGTGTACGTAAAGTCACTCAGTTGGAATCCAGTCAGTCAGTAAGTCAGTAATTGCCGTGAAATTGTGTGTTACACCAGTGGCCACTGTTGAGGCCTCAACCATTAATCCATAGTATAGCCACTGATTCTGCAAGTTATGCTACTGTCATGTACTGCCTTAATTCCAGGTCTGGGAACTTGCCTGTTGAAATGTGTTGCATCTTAATGTATCTTTCTGGTTCTGTCTCATTATCCAGATAAATCCTTCACCAGCCTATATAACCCTTCGGCAGATAGCATTTTAAACCCATGTGTATCTAAGAATGTCATACGCCCTGGAGTATGATATATAGATTTCCGCATGGTAAACGTCCACTGTGTATACTTGTATTTGGTGTTTATTCTTAATCCAGGCTCTGTTTTGTTTCTTTAAGCACTATGTCTGTCAGCCGCTGTGGTAATTATAGAGAGACAGAGAGACTGGGCCGGGACAGCCCACTCTTTCAACAGCTCTCAACCACAGCACTCCTCAGGCTCTGCTCTTGAAAGTCAGCCAAGAACATTTCTCTTCCCCCTTGCTATTCTCTCGGCTCAACCCTCCTCTCTCGCTCTTTATCTCTCACTCCTTCGGACATCCCAAAATCATTTGGCTTGAAGTCCACCCCCATCCTTGGAAAAGGTCTTCTGTAAACGGCTTAGCTGTTGCCTCAGAAGATATTTTTACTTTCCATTCTATGATTTTGAGTGTTAGCAATTGCATACGATTTTTTGGTGTTGGAACGTATAAATATAAATTCAGGAAGTCTGAATGGTATCCTCTGTGCACACAGTGTTGCTTTGTGCATGCTGTCAATATCTCTGCAGTGAAAAGATCAATATGGGGGCTATTGGACCCAGTAAAGCTCTCCTGCTCGGCTTCGGCATTGATCAGATCCAGCTGATGCAGATAGTCGAGAAAAGTCACTGGGGCCAGCTATGTCTAATAGCCTCCCCGGACAGACACACACTCAGAAATGCTCTTTAACCTTGGTTTTATGGGAACCCTCCCTTACTGAGGTGCAGACTTAAGCTTGATCTCTCTCTCTCTCTCTCTCTCTCTTGCTCGCTCTCTCTTTATATCCATAATCCAATTACACAAATAAACTAGTAAATATATTATGTATATACATCATGAAAGTTATTTCTGAAGGTTTAATAGCTATATTAAACCTTACATCACTTACATAAATATTCAAATATTAGGTAAATCTCTACTATGATTTTTACAGATTGTTTACAGTGTTTTATTCCCCGACTTTTATAAACCCCAAACAGTTACACTGTGTTAAATGTTACATTTAAATGTACTTTTCCTATTAAAAATCAAAGCATTCAAATCAAATTCTACTTAACTTGGCTTGTAATTCTCAAAGCTAAATAATAGTAATAATAATAATATCAAGAGTAGTTGATAGTGAGCTTGACTGGCATCACATCTTTTACATAATAAAAAAATCTTGGACTCATGGTTGTTTCTGGATGTCACTGTGAGAACTAGGGAAAATCTCCTTTGTTAAGAAAGAGGAATTGGAATCAAAATAAGATTAGATGCAAAGAATTTTTTCAGTCCCTCTAAAGCTGGAGTATTCCTTTGGAGTATTCCTTAGATATATACAACACATATAAGTATTCTGCGGCCCATGTTGTATTAGAAAACATTTGCATGCTTCTCTATATCACACATAATGAAATTGATTAAGATATTTTGAGAATGGAGCTGACAAAAGGTGAGTGCATCCTCTCTCCCGCTCTCACTGCAGTAGGATAAGGATCGGATGTTCCTGTGTCTTCAGGAGGGCAGTTGGTCGGCAGACGGACTGGCTCCACATTACACTGAGCATCCTCATGCAGCCAGACATTTCCCCATTTGCTTTACTTTCACTGGACTCAACCGAACACGCTTGTTGATTCCAAACATTATCATGCACACACACACACACACACACACACACACACACACACAGGATATCCAAATGTGCACTTTATTTGCTACATGCCTGCACTAATAATTAAACTTAAGATGTTCCCTGTTTTGCACGAGCAGGTGTACTGCATAGGGTTCTAGATTTGAAGCATACAATGCAAGGACTAAGCCTTTACTGACAGACTCCTTTGACACACTCACTCATTTGCTCATTCACACTCCTACTTGTGCCATACAGTTTAAGAAGCAAAATACTGTCCACAAGGTGGAGCTTTGCGTGCATCACTTTTGAAAGGAATAATAATAATAATAATAATAATAATAATAATAATAATAATAATAATTATTATTATTATTATTATTATTTTTATTGTTGTTGTTGTTGTTTTAATTATTGTTGTTGTTGTTGTTGTTGTTGTTGTTATTATTATTATTATTATTATTTAGTTAGTTAGTTAGTTAGTTAGTTACTTGTCAAGTCTTTGGTTGTCCCTTAAAGGCTCTATATAGAAAGTGAGCAAATTAAAAATGTCTTTTTAAAATGCTTTAACAATAACATTCAAGAATGAAAAAATGAATAAAGACTTGAACACTTGATTTAATCCACAGTAAAGAGATCTGATAAATACACATGTTCATGCACACAAAGCTGGTAAAAAGGGCCTGAAACATATACTTCACAAATATAGGGTATACGTGATGCTGCTGCAATACAACAAAAATGTTTTTTACAGATATCTGAAACTTTCCCTTTGTCAGGGCAACTGAACAATAAAAGCATTTACCTCGATATTTATTTATGGTCAGGCTTGAATTACTTTTTACATGATTTGTTTTTGTCTAACTGACACCAACAATTGACTATAGCCAGGGATGATTTCTTCCATTATTGCAGGGTTTTTCCATCATATGGTTCACATTCTTTTGCTCCCAACTCACCTGTTTGGAAAACACTGTTTCTTCACTTTCAGTTTTCTACTTTTGAAATTTTATTTAAAAAGGCCAAATGTAAACAGCTGATTACTGCACTAACACCAATAAATCTCTGAGTTAACTATGAGATATGAGATATGAGAATATGATTATAGGAAGACTCAAGAAATTATGTCTGTTTGCTTCATTTAATCTGAGACAGCACCATGTCATATGCATTGTTCTGAGTCTATTTTAAGATAAGCTGCCTATTTAACACAGTTAAAATAACAAGGAAGAATAAATGAAATAGTATGGTATGTAATGTTATCTCCTGCAATGGCTCTCATTACCTCTCACCCATTCACTTGTGTTATTACAGCAATATTTCTGTCTTCAACAGATTATGCCTTTTGCCTTAAAACCTTTTGACCACTTTTCTTATTTATATTACACCCCCATTTATTTCATATAATGATGCTTGCTGGCATTTTCTAAGAAAGCCATAATATTTGGGTCACGGTTTCATCCAAAAGTCACAGAGCTCAGAGTCTCAGAGCTTCTTTATCATTTTCAGTGTATGCTGCCATCTAGTGACAAGTTGATGAGCAGTTTATCTGGTAATGACCTTCGTCTAGTCTAAGGAGCAGGACAATATCTGGCATCAGTGTCTGGCTTCCAGCCACATAACTAGTCAATATTTCCCTGAAAGAAACATGAGATCTGAATGCTCACTGGAGCTAAGCCACCTCATATGTTTTCTTTTGCCTTTTCTGCGCCCAGTCATGAAGATTTGGACTGAAGCCTAAATAGTTGAGGGATACACTGGTGATTTATAACTGTGCAGAAGGCCTATTGTTTAATCTGCTGAATTACACTAGCAGACGCCGCAAATGTTTCCACCAAATCCAAACGTCTCCTAATCATGATGAATATACTGAGGCTCCCAATTTGAGACTTGTTGCTCTAAGATTTGTATACTTGTTAAAAGTATATCCTTTGCTATAAAAGGATTTTAAAGCCATTAGTATAAACTAATAAATCCATGCAAATGTACAGAAATTCAATATATCAAATAATTCTAGGATTTCTAGGTATTACAGATGGTTCAATTTAATGTTTGTATTAGACTAAAATAACCTAAAGTCAAGTGCACACTTATGAGCTGGGTCCTGATTATATGGTCTTATATATAATGACTGAATTCAGGAACTTTGTTCTTTAAGGTATTAAAAATTATATATATATATATATATATATATATATATATATATATACATATAAAGTTGATCTACTGCTAAAATTTAGATTCTTCTGATTCTTGAGTGCCTTAGTGAATAGGTTTTATACATTATACTTTAGGATAGATTACTTTATAACTGCAACTCTAAATTACTTACTGTAAGTTACTGAAGATAAATGAATGAATGAAGGAAGGAAGGAAGGATGGAAGGAATATAAAGGAGCAATATTATAGCTGTGCCCAAGAATAGAATTATAATAGCAACCAAAAACACAAGGCTTCCACTTCCCTCTAACTAACTTCCATCCCTTTCAGTTAAAACTACTTTTGCATTGTAAATTGCCTTTACGGTAAAGGGGGCCTGGATAGCTGCTATAGCTGGGGGTGGAGCCTATTTCCAGGCCAGAAAAATTAAAACAAAATCCTGAAACAAGTGATGAGTTTCATGGATTGCATGTCTTTATTCTGAAGCACAGTTTTCAATTCAATTCAATTCAATTTTATTTATACAGTGCTTTTAACAATGGACATTGTCACAAAGCAGCTTTACAGAAATAAATGGATTCAAAAAATATATTGTAAATATGTGAATTTATCCCAGTTTTCCCAAGATGCCTTTGAATGTGTAAGATTATTATGCTGTAGGTACAGAGAAATTTTAGAATTGTCGATCTTAAAATGCATAGTACTCGTGCAGACCTTGGCCTTCAAAGAATACAGACATTAACTGTTTTTTTACATCATTTTAGATTTTATTTCCTTCTGATGGTGTTTATAGTAATATATCAATATTAATAAAAGATGTTGTTTCATTAATACAAGTAACAGTTCAGCACTACATGATACTTCATGTTCATTATATACACCATCATAAAAAACTGTTTATTTTATTTTATTTTATTTTGAGAGAGGCCAACTCATAATTATAGTCACAAATCATGTAATTTAGCAACATGCAATTTACTTAAAATCATCACCCTTCCACTCTGAGCAGGGGATGGTGGGTAAATGACATGCCAAGCTTGTTCTTGTACTTGTTATGCTCTGTTATTTGCTCTAACAATGCTGTTAGTGTGTGTGTGTGTGTGTGTGTGTGTGTGTATGTGTGTTTAATTATAGATAATATAGGCTGTTTCTGAGCAGGGCCCTGGTGCTCATGCCTACACCCAATAATACAGTAGAGCAGTACGTCTCTCAGAGGTCTGCAGAAACTGAACCCAAACTCACCATGACATACACAGTGTAAAGCACACAACCCCAGCTCGGGTCTCTAGAGTCACCTTTGATGTCACGGGGAGCAATTAGGGAAGTCTACCCAGGACTGGAGTGTGTGGTGTCTAGGAGATTCAATGAAATGTGGAATAGGCCTTTTTGATGAAAATATGTTGGTCAAAAATGTAAGTTTTCTCCCAGGCACAGGCATTATATATAAACCTGCACCTATTCTGATTATCCTCCTGCTATAACACACCTGAGTCCCTTTAAGGCCCAAGTTGGCTTAAAATGTTTTATTATTATGTATTATTATTTAAAAGCATCAGGGAATCCATACGTATATTCCTCATGCTTTAACTTTAAAATTACTTTTAATGTAGTTTCTGATTAATTTTATTTATTTTTATTATTACTATTTTAGTTAAATAACTAAATACTAAGACATGGGTTTAATATTTAGAAAAATTATAATGTTTCATATCCAGTTAATGTAAAACAGCAAAATATTGCTAATTTTCTCTCTTTTTTCCCTATAGAATCTTCACCACAAGGGGGCCCTATACAATTGCAAGCCCATTTCCTCAAAAGTTATGTTACCTCTATACCGTCTCTCCCCTGTATTTTAACAATTCCATCTGTGAGAATGCACATGTAATCTACAAGCTGTCAATAAATAACAAATGTCTTGGAAAACACAGTGACATAAGCATAGTGACACTGACTGTATATGGCTCAGTGTATCTGTGAAGTTTGAGTCAGCAGCTGGTAATCCCTGTCATTCTCTTTGCTGTGTTTCTGTCATACTCAGAAAACCCTACAGTCTGACTTGTGTGCTAAAACTAGCATGTATCATGCTGGAGGACAATAGAACAGTCAGCTCAGCAGGCTGTGTTCAGGCCTGTGTACACATTAACATCTGAATCATCATCCTGGAGTAGGGCAACCCACACTGCTATTACACTTAAACTATACCAGGAACTACGCTAGGTGTGCCCTCTGTGACCTCAGACTGGCCTTTTTTATTTAACCTGAATGAATAACAGTAGCAATACAAACAGTGAATAATAGCACACACAACCTCTTCAGCAATCCAAGCCTTATAGGGAATAATGTACAATCCAGCTGCAAGCTGCAGGCCCACAAGCCGTCAATGGCTAGTAAAAGTATAAACATTGAAGTTATTCATTCATGAGGTTGTCTGTTAAAAGACATGAGGTTTTGACAATACTAAAAAGCTCACTTCGTCAAGACTAAATAATGACGTGAGTCACTTGGCTCCAAGCCCGCTCGTTACCTCACATGAACCCCATAAATCTCAGCAACTACTATTTATTACTTATGGATTTTAAGTGTTCTGTAGAAATGATTAATGCAAATTAGTATTACCTCATAGTGTTGAGTCATTTGGACTTAGGGCTGCTCATTGCTTCACAGGAACCCCATAAATATCTAGTTTTATGACCTGTACTCCCATTTCCTGCTATTGCATTATATTCAAAGATTTTAGAAGTTGTTAGTGGTTTATCTAAATCAAGCTCAATTTACTAACACAGAAATACTCATGTGTATTGTAAACTGTTTGTATAACCACAAAGATTTAGTCTCAACATGAATGGCCAAGCGTATTTAAGTGCATGGCCAATATATTTGCATGAACAAAAGTATTTCATTTCAGTTGTATACCTATGAATCACAGTGTGACCCAGCCTGATGGCGTATTGTGGATAGTGTGTTTGTGTGTGTGTGTGGTTAATCACACCGTGTATTTAATATCCCTCAGACCAGCTGGCTTTCACGGTTGAGATTTTTGGTAAAAGGGTCAAGGGTCATAAGGCAAAAGCAGAAGTGAAAAGTGTGCATATGCAGGGGGCTCAAAACAACACGTGCTAAGGCAGATTTGGATCTGTCTGTGATTCGAAAAGATTGATTGGATATATCTACTGTATTTTGTTGTGATGAGTAATTCGATACTGATATTGCTAAAGACTTCAAGCATAAAATTATTTAAGGACATTGTGTGTTTTGGACTGTGTGATATGACTCAAAGTTAAAGATGTGAATTATGCTTTGTGCAAAAACAAGTCATTGCATGATCATTGCATTTGTCATAAGGGTCATAAGGAAAAAGCAGAAGTGAAAAGTGTGCATACGCAGGGGGCTCAAAACAACATGTGCCACGGCGGATTTGGATCTGTCTGTGATTTGACAAGATTGATGGCCTTGGAAGGCAGAATATCTCACTTTATTGTTTGCTTCATTTCCAGGAAAGATTTAAGAACAATTCTGCTGCTGCTCCTACCTCACACTTTCCTCAATCTTTCCATTAAAAACCCTTTAATAACACATTAGCTGTAGATATCACACTTGCACAGAAAAATACATGCACACAGCTTGACTCAAGAAAATTTGGAAAATAACTTCATAAAATTAACACACCATGATTCAAATTTTCCATTTAAACCACTGGCGAGTGTACTTTCCTTTCTTTTAAAAAAATTCTGGCCTATCCTTCCATCCATCCATCCATTTGTTCATCCTCTCTGGTCTATATCCATTTTCCCCCAAAGTCCTCGAAGTCCAGGCATTCACAATGGACTTATCACCAGTCAGCTTGTACATGGCCATTACCCATTGACATTGCCTTTTGTATTGAGCAATTATTCACCCTAACACACACACACACACACACACACTCACACTCACAACTCACCCCACATTCCCTTCCTTCTTCCCGGATCAATCTGCTGGATCCCATCTGCCCACTCCCCCTACAAATTCCCATGCGTGCACACACACACACACACACACACACACACACACACACACACACACATGCACCAAACCAGCTGTCCTGGAGCACAAGTCCAGAGGGAATAAACAGGTGCTGAGCTCGTGCTAGCTTCTGCTGTCAGACAGCACATGGTAGAGCTCATAACCTCATCCCAACCACAAACACAACACAACACACACACACACACACACACACACACACACACACACACACACACGGTACATTAAAGAGAAATAGTTACAAGAAGTATGTGGGGATTTTTTTTTTTTTCGACTGATTGCTTCAGCAGACAATGATGTAATGTTTTGGTAATAAGACGTTTATAGAAAAGACCAAAGACCAAAGTTACATTTCAGTATGACTAGGAATCAGGATTATTCATTATAAAAAAAACATTAGCTTTTAATTATGGTAAAGTAATAGTTCACCTTAATTAGCTGTTATAAAGTTACTAGCAAATAATTATTCATTTAATGGCTTGTTTTTGGTCTTTATTATGAGGTTGAAATTCTGTTTGTAGTTTCTGCTGAACAAAAACAGCAGGCACGAGTAGAGGTGAAAATATACACTGATGTCTCACAAATATAGCCAAGCGGAAGGGCCTCAGCCATGCTGAGTGGTAGCCCAGTTTATTTTTAGCACCACTAACATGCTGTTTAAGAGAGGAACACACACCATCAAAGAGAGGAAGAGAATGAAGCTTTCACAGTGTGTCTCTATTAAGAGGTGCTTGTACACTTCCTCACTCACAGTGACCTGTAATAATTATGAATAGACCTGTTTCTAGACTAGAAGTAACATTTTACTTATGTATTTGAATCACAAATTTAGATGATAGCTATATCTACTGTATTTTGTGAATTGTGATAATTTATAGAGTCTGTTATGATGAGTAATTTGATACTGATATTGCTAAAGACCTATTGCTAAAGACTATTATTGTAAGGACATTGTGTGTTTTGGACTGTGTGATGTGACTCAAAGTTAAAGATGTGAATTATGCTTTGTCTTGATAGGCTAATCTTGATCCTGTGTGGAAATACACACAGCCCTAATTTCATCATTGTGGTGGCTAATTTGCATTTTGGGGGTAACATCTGGCCCTCTCCTGCACACTTCTTTCGTCTGCACTCTGACCCTTTCCCCCCGGTCGCAAAATGCTCTGAGGGACTGTGTGTATATGCATGTGTGCACAAGCGCAAACACATGGGTCCCTGAGACCTGGGATATATTAACAGAAATTTTTTAACTTCTTGTCCTTGAGACTTGACACTGCAATGAACCTTCCGGTGTCAACTATACATGAAACTCAAGGGTTCTCTAAATATAAACCCAGAAGAAGGAACTTTTGTGTCTTATGATCCTCACTTATAAGCATGACACATCATATGAGCCTCACTTATAGGCACGAGCAATGGGTTCTGCCTTCAAATACGTCTCTGTTTATTCCCAAACAAGGCCTAGAACTGTCTTTGCATGAGTTCAGAGGGCTGTTTGGATTGCGTTATGTTATGATGGGGCAAGCTGGGGCAGGTTTCCTACATGCCTAGTGTGACACCCTTCACCCATTCTTGCGTTCACTAAAAAAAGCAGTCTATGCCCCCTGCCTGTGAAGGGTATCAGATGGATTTCAGCATCTGAGATCCCCTCATAGTGAATGAATGATGTAGCTAGACTACTTGCACACACTTCTAATGACTTGAAAGAAAGAATAAGGGGGATGGGGAAGCTAATTACCTCTTCCTAGAGAATTTGAATTTCAGCTTCTCGCTTCCTGTCTAATTGCACTTGTTGTTCAGGCTTTAGAAGTGTTTTGAATTGAGAAGGATTTGAAAAGAGGCAATAAAATGTACAATGGTACAATGGGTCATACTGCATTCACTGTCAGTCGCTGCTGTTTCAGAGTCAAAGTGGTTTGATTTCTCTTCCAAGATGATGATTTTCCAGAATATTACTGACAGTATATTCAGTCCTGAGGAAAAGGTGGCTTAGTGGTTAACGCTGTTGCCTCGCACCGCCATGGTTGGGGGTTTGAATCCTGCCTCTGCCCTATTTGCATGTTCTCCTTGTGCTTTGGGGCTTCCTCTGGGTACTCCGGTATCCTCCCCAGTCCAAAGACACACGTTGTAGGCTGATTGGCATTTTCAAATTGT